>NW_027494277.1:140000-258799 GCF_021521415.1 Bidens hawaiensis | reverse complement strand
CCCCTAATGGAATTTTCGTACAACAATAGCTACCACACAAGTATTCAAGCCTCACCATTCGAGGCGTTATATGGTCGTAAATTTAGAACGCCCGTGTGCTTGTCTGAAACCGGAGACAGTCAATAATCTGGAACCGAGATAGTCCAAGAAACCACCGACAAGATTCTTCGAATCCAAGAATGACTTAAGACGGCACGTGATCGCCAAAAGAGTTACGCCGATGTCCGTCGTACCGTTGGAATTCAATGTTGGTGACAAAGTTCTTTTAAATGTCACGCCCTGGGGAGGCGTTGTTCGCTTCGGAAAGAAAGGAAAATTAAGTCCTCGATTCGTTGGACCCTTCGAGGTACTCGAACGAATTGGTACCGTCGCATATCGTTTGTGACTGCCCGAGAAAATGCAAGGGATACACGATGTATTCCATATTTCAAATCTGCGAAAATGTTTAGCCGACGAATCTCTATCGATGCCTTTTAAAAGATGTTGAAATAAATGAGAATTTAAAATTTGTTGAGAAACCACTTCAAATTGAAGATTCGAAAACAAAAAAATTAAAAAAAGACAAACATTAAAAATTGTGAAAGTTTAATGGGACTCACGAAGAGGACCCGAGTATACATGGGAACTCGAATCGGAAATGAGAAAGAAATACCCCCACTTGTTCTTGTAAAGCAATCTCGAGGACGAGATTTATTTCAAGGTGGGAGGATGTAACATCGAGAAAATTTTGAGTTCAAAATGTCAACCTTCCAAAGTATAGGGACCAAAAATGTTAAAATTCCAAACATTAGGACTTAGAATAAAAGTTCAGATTTTTCTGTCCCGTCGCGATACGAGACGGGACAAAGAACGAGCCCATCGCATATCGCGAAAGAGCTTGGTCAAACCTTCTAGAAGTGGGGTCAACGGCGATACGCGATCATCGTTGAAGCTACGTCATCGCATATCGCGATGACGTGGCCTGACACCTCTGGCACAAGTTCTGCCATGTGTCCACACGTGGCACACCGTCTGTCACGTGTCCCGACACGTGGCCACACGTGGCACTTCGTTCGCCACGTTTCAACACGTGGCACACCGTCTGCCACGTGGTGACACGCGGCAGACCTATATGGTGACTGGCTTAGGCTACGTCGCGATACGCGACGGGTGACCAGGAGGCCATTGCGTATCGCGAAGGGCTTCCAGGTTTGGCCTATAAATAGCAACTCCGGGATCTCATAATTCACATCCCAAACTCAGCCATCCAATCTCTCTCTAACATCTCTTTAAGATCCAACAATCATATACCCGACCCACCTCGATAAGCGTGTCCCGATTTCTCATTTTCTGTGTCAATGTTTCCTCGAAGTTCGTGCCACTCTCCACCAACATATCGACCAAGAAGGTGTTTGTTATATCTCGACAACAAGATGGTGAGTCTCGCAAGGCGTGCCGACAAGTGGTGAAAAGATTGGTGTTATCGTTTGGTGTGCCAAGGAAGGAGTACCGAGAAGAAGAGTTGATCGTGAAGGAAATGAAAACAAAGCGGGCGTAGGAGTGCTGCTCAAGTCATTAGGGTTTATAAGCCAAACAAAGGTAGGCATAATGCCCGAATAAAATAATAATAAAATATTATAAAGGCTTAAACCTTAAGTCGAGGTTATACTCGATACCTCAATAAAATAAAAGAAAACATAACAAAGAAAGAATAAAAGATAAGTCTATGAAAATCGATAAATATGTATATATGTGTGTAAGTATATATATATATATATATATATATATATATATATATATATATATTATTTGTTATAAAAATATTATTTAAGCGATAATAACTATTCTTAAATAATAAAGAAAAGAAAAGAATACGTTTCTTACAAAAAAGGAAACGTAGGGTTTTATAAATAAACTAAAGGTTTAAAAATTACTTTTAACAAAAGGTTTTTAAGTAAAAGAGATTTGAACTAAAGGTTCATCGAGGTAAAGTTTATAAAATAAGGCTAAAGGTCTTAAGCCGGATTATATATCCGACTAAAAAATGGTTATACTCGTACTATAGGTGCGAGATATCAACGGGAATGACCCTCGGACGGTGTTTGAAGCCGATCCAAATCAAAAGGTGAATACACCCCAACTTTTACAAACTTGTTTTCAAAATAAGTCAACGTGATATATGAATAACTTTAAATGAGACTAAGTGTCTCTAAAATATTTATAAAACAAGGGTATAAATACTGGCCTTAGGCTACCGTGAACGTTTGTCTGGATCCTTTTATATGTGGTGGGCACATCACACCTGGTCACAATTACGTTCGCCTGCTGGGAGTATGACCTTGTGTATATGTATAGGCACTCAACTAGTCGAACGTTGCGGTGTTTCGCTGGGAGAACCGAGTATAGAGACTTGAGTTTATAAATTGTATTTTTTTAACTTGACTATTCCTAAGGCACGTTGGGCCGAGACCTACGTAGTCTCGAGGGGTGATTAAGTAAAGAAAATATTTTTAGCGTCAGCATATTCACCAGCATTCGTTGCTGAAGTATTTTCTTACATTTTGCAGGTGACCAATATTAGCGCTTGGAGTGACGAAAAGATATCCTATGGCTCGGATCTTTTGTTTTAAACATAATATAATGTAAATGGTGGTTTTTGTAAAACAAGTAATCTTTTAAAATATTAAACGGAAAACTTTTAAATCTCGTCTTTTGAATATGTAAATATTTATAATTTAAATCCACATGTTTATAAGTCTTCCGCTAATTAACCATAACTCTGATTTATTTACAAATGTTGGGTACCAACATAGGTGTCACACGCCTAGGCCGTGGTTTGGGGTGTGATAAGTGTTGGTTTTAGAGCCATCAATCTTAACGAATTAGGTATTATAAGATAATGCCTAAGCTTCGATCCAAGTATAGGAATTATTTGTTTATTTAATATTAGGATAAGATAGGCTGGGTAAACCTTTTCTTTCCCTCCTCACTCTAAATCACCCAAAAATGTTAGATTTCATTCAAGAGCATGATGGAGAACTATGTACGCAAGGAAAAAGAAGTCGGGATCGCCGAACCTTTCCCCAAGGATAATATGAGTGAAGGCTATTATGAAGCATTCTTCGACCAAGATGTAGAACATGAACTAAATAAACCTATATACTATCCGGAACCGAGCACCACCCAATAAATATTCCTGATAGCCCACCAAAACAAAGAAGTGAACCACCAAGGCACTCAAGCTACCACCCACCAACAATACTCATGTATCACCCATCTGAGGTTCCCACATATCACCCGTCAGAGATTCCCACATATCAACCATCGAAGATACCACCTTATTACTCAACTGGAGTTCCAACTTACCTACCACCAAATCCTCTCCCATCCTATGCTTTCCTCTCAAATCGACCAATCAAGGAGGAACCAAGGTCTCCATTACCTGACTGGATGCAATGCCACTCCGACCAACGAAGATGGCATACTGGAAGCTCTACCTTCAATGCAGTTGACTCCCAACCTAACAACGGGTGAAGGGCCATCCCGCAAACCCAGAATGAGGGTGATGATTCCCTAGAAAGTTTCCAAATGCCACAAATTGTGAAGGAGACCGTTCAACTCATGGAGGAAGAGGAACCGGAATAAGAAGAAAAGGACCCTGAGGAAGAGGAAGATCCGGAAGAAGAATCTGAGGAAGAACCAGAAGAAGAACACCCTGATAATCCCAATGAGATGTCAACACCGATGGAGGAATCATTCACTTTCCAAAATCCAAGCTACGGTTCTATTGACCCCTATGTTCAATACCTCGAGAAAATAAAGAACCAAGCTTTATCAAGTTTTCCACCTTTTCAAGGTACGATCCCAATGGAAGAAGAGCAAGCCAATGAAATTCGAGAACAAAACAAAGCTGTCGAAGCTTTCTTCCACTACTCATCCGACGTGACTGCCTCCCCGTATCCAGAACCAAGAAATCATTATGACATGGTGACGATGGGTTACCGCAATCTACCTCCAAGATATGGATACCCCAACGAAATCCCACATTCACAAGAGGAACACTTGGACCGCACCTTTCATGAGTCGGACGAATTAAGGAAAAAGATGACCGTTGATGGGAAGAAAAAGAAGAAGATAGGAGAGACGCTTCTTCGGAAATGCAACAAGTTAACCAAATTGGTGAGGAAGCTCATGAGAGATTGACGAGATGATGAAGAAGGATGTGATGTAGAAGTTGCGTGTGTAATGTAATCATATGTGTTATGTGTTATATGTGTAACAAAGAACGTTAAGACGTCCTTAAATAAAGATAGGATAATCAATATATATATATATATATATCAAACGATATATATATATATATATATATATATATATATGTGTGTGTGTGTGTGTGTGTGTGTGTGTATTGTAAAATAAATATATATATATATATATATATCCTTTTGTGATTTATATATTAATGTGAAATAAAATATGTGTTTAATTAGGGAAAGTTTGTTAAAATTTCAGTCAAAGACATATTGAAAAGAAAACGATAATGTCTGAACAAAGTAACAACATAGAGAATACTCGAAAAGAAAAAGAAATAAGAAAAGAAAAGGGGAAAGACCCCGAGAATAAACAAGATGAACCAATTCCTGAAAAATATATGAGTCAAATACAAAATATGATAAAGGATGCGGTTAGAGAAGAATCTATAGCAAGATCTCAATCGAAACACTCGAAACATTCTCAATCCGTTAATCTTTCCCATAAATTCGTTAAGTCTCGCCCAAAACCCTCCCATGTTGAGGAGAGTGTGCATGAATCAAATGCTGATGGTGGAATTCATCAAGAGTTCAAAAAGTTGAAGATTGGAGGATGTTTTTTCAAAAATTTCAAGTATTTCGGCCCAAAGTAATTTTACGGAGATAAAGGAGCTATCACAACCGTTGGATGGCTTGAGGAGATGGAATCAGTCATCTTAATAAGCAAGTGTTCGCGTCAAGAAATGATACCATACTCTGCGCAAATGTTTAGAGGCGAGGCGTTGGAGTGGTGGAACACACTGATTTTGAGTAAGGGATGTCAAGTTTTATACGATCTTTCTTGGGATGAATTCAAGGCGATAATGATGGCAAAGTTTTGTCCCATGCATGAAACCAACCAAATTCAAACAAAGTTTCTTAATCATAAGGTCGTGGGGACAAATCTCCGAGAATACAACACAAAATTTCATGAGTACTGTCGCCTGGTTCCCCAGCTGGTTAATCCTGAATCCAGCAAATTCACAAGATACATATGGGGATTGTCGCAGGAAATCCGCGACATGGTGAGGTCTCATTTACCTCAAACTGCTGATTCCGCGATGGAACTAGCTGGTTACCTGATGGTCGGAATGATCCGCAACAAGGAGGAACACAAGAAGATTACAACAACAACCGCTCAAGGGAGAACAGGAGGAAGCACCAACTACAAAGGCAAAGGCACAAACCAAAGTCGATCTGGGTTCAACTCAAATGCTCCATTTTGTAAAATTTGCCGAAAGCGCCACCGAGGGCAATGCCTACATGCCTCAACAACCGTGTGTGAATCATGCCAAAGACCGGGCCATACTGCTGCTGACTGTTCGAAGAAGAAAATGACGTGTTATAATTGCAAGGATATGGGGCATCTAAGTTTCGAGTGCCCAAAGAACAAACCCGCGACTGGTGGTGCAGGTGGAAGTAGCCAGAACAAGAAAGGAAATGCAAGAGTCTTCGTACTCGACACGAAAAAGGCCACTGACATGCCGGAAACCATCACCGGTACTTTTCTAGTCAACGACACCTATGCTAGAGTTTTGTTTGATTCGGGTGCCAATTTAAGTTTTATAGATAATAGTTTTTGTAGTCTATTAAACGATCCTTTAACAAAATTAAATAAAACTCTAAGCGTCGAGACTACTAGCGGCGAAATCGTTAAAATCTCCGAAGCCCTTGAAAACGGAAAACTTCTCTTAGCTGGTTATATTATGCCTATTCAATTGCTGCCTATGACTTTTGCTGGTTTTGATATTGTACTTGGTATGGATTGGTTGTCCAACAATCATGCTCGTATCATTTGCAATAGCAAAACTGTCGAACTTCAAGCCCCTGATAAACGAACCATTCTGATTGAAGTGGACAAAGACGTTGGCCAAGTTAGCATAATTTCAATGATTAGGGCTAACAAATGTTTGAATCAAGGATGCTTAGCATTCATGGCCTACGTCACTGAAGAATCCAAACCAAAGGAGATAAAGGACGTACCTGTCGTCTCCGAAATTTCTGATGTCTTTCCCGACGAACTTCCTGGAATCCCTCCCAATCGCGAAGTAGAGTTTAGGATCGATCTTATTCCCGGTACTTCTCCGGTCGCAAAAGCACCATATCATCTTGCTCCGACCGAAATGAAGGAATTAAAGAAACAACTCGATGATCTTCTCGAGAAAGGCTTCATTCGACCGAGTTCATCACCATGGGGAGCGCCAATTCTATTCGTCAAAAAGAATGATGGATCTATGCGGATGTGTATCGATTATCATGCGTTAAACAAGGTCACAATCAAGAACCGTTTTCCACTTCCTCGAATCGATGATCTTTTTGACCAACTTCAAGGTGCTAGTTTCTTTTCCAAAATAGTCCTTCGTTCTGATTATCACTAACTCAAAGTTCAATCTGAAGATATTCCGAAAACCGCTTTTCGAACAAGGTATAGCCATTATGAGTTCACCGTTATGCCATTTGGACTTACCAATGCGTCAGCTGCGTTCATGGATATGATGAATCGAATTTGCAAGCCTTAGTTGGATAAATTTGTTATCGTATTCATCGACGACATACTTATTTATTCTAAGTCTAAGGCCGATCATGAAATCCATCTTCGAACCTTACTTGAATTACTTAGAACCGAGAAATTGTACGCCAAGTTCTCAAAATGCGAGTTCTGGTTGCACGAAGTGCAATTTCTTGGGCATGTCATAAATGTGAATGGTATTCAAGTCGATCCTGCTAAAATCGAAGCCATATCGAAGTGGTAAATTCCAAAATCGCCAACCGAGATCCTAAGTTTCTTAGGTTTGGCCGACTATTATCGAAGGTTCATTGAAAATTTCTCTCGTATAGCCGTTCCGCTAACTTATTTGACTCGTAAAAACATCAAGTATAAGTGGGGAACAAAAGAACAAGAGGCGTTTGACATACTTAAACAAAAACTCACCCAAGCACCTATACTGGCTTTGCCAGAAGGTACTGAGGATTTTGTTGTCTTTAGTGACGCTACCATTCCGGTTTAGGATGTGTACTAATGCAACGCAAAAACGTAATCGCTTATGCCTCTCATCAACTCAAAGTACACAAAAAGAACTACACAACTCACGATCTAGAGTTAGGCGCCATAATCTTTGCACTTATGATATGGAGGCACTATCTCTATGGAGTAAAGTTTATCGTGTATACCGATCATAAAAGCTTAAAGCATATCTTCGATCAAAAAGAGCTTAACATGCGCCAACGACGATGGATGGAAACTCTCAACGACTACGACTGCGAGATCGTTTAACATGAAGGCAAAGCCAACGTCGTGGCCGATGCCTTCAGTCGCAAGGAACATGAGAAGCCAAAAGAGTCCGAGCGTTGCGTCTAGAACTTCAAGTCGATCTTCTCGAACAAATCAAATCTGCTCAAATTCTAGCGATCAATGAAAACCAAATTTCCAACGAAAAACGTAACGACACCATTGACTTGCTAGTCAAGGGTGACGATGGTATCCGTAGACTCGGTACTAGGATATGGGTACCAATCGTTGGAGATTTGCGTGTGAAAATTTTGAACGAAGCTCACAAGTCCAAATACATGATGCATCCCGGTAGTGACAAAATGTATCAAAATCTCAAACCAAACTACTGGTGGAATGGGATGAAAAAGGACATCGCTTCGCATGTGGCAAAATGTTTAACTTGTTTAAAAGTCAAGGATGAACACCAAAAGCCTTCAGGATTGCTTCAGCAACCCGAACTTCCCGTATGGAAGTGGGAGTTAATCACCATGAATTTCATTACCAAACTCCCTAAAACGACTCAACAACACAATGCAATTTGGGTTATTGTGGATCGATTAACAAAATCCGCACATTTCATACCCTTCAATGAGTCATACTCTATGGATAGACTAGCGCATATTTATGTGAACAACATCGTTGTTTTGCATGGAGTACCGTTGTCTATAATATCTGATCGAGACAGCCGTTTCACATCTCATTTCTGGAAAAGCTTCCAACAAGCCTTAGGCACCAAGCTCAACCTTAGCACCGCCTATCATCCACAAACTGATGGGCAAAGCGAAAGGACAATTCAAACATTGGAAGACATGCTCCGCGCTTGTGTGATCGACTTAGGTGGAAGTTGGGATGACCACTTACCCCTAATGGAATTTTCGTACAACAATAGCTACCACACAAGTATTCAAGCCTCACCATTCGAGGCGTTATATGGTCGTAAATTTAGAACGCCCGTGTGCTTGTCTGAAACCGGAGACAGTCAATTATCTGGACCCGAGATAGTCCAAGAAACCACCGACAAGATTCTTCGAATCCAAGAATGACTTAAGACGGCACGTGCGCCAAAAGAGTTACGCCGATGTCCGTCGTAAGCCGTTGGAATTCAATGTTGGTGACAAAGTTCTTTTGAAAGTCTCGCCCTGGGGAGGCGTTGTTCGCTTCGGAAAGAAAGGAAAATTAAGTCCTCGATTCTTTGGACCCTTCGAGGTACTCGAACGAATTGGTACCGTCGCATATCGTTTGCGACTGCCCGAGGAAATGCAAGGGATACACGATGTATTCCATATTTCAAATCTGCGAAAATGTTTAGCCGGCGAATCTTTATCGATGCCTTTAAAAGATGTTGAAATAAATGAGAATTTAAAATTTGTTGAGAAACCACTTCAAATAGAAGATTCGAAAACAAAGAAATTAAAAAGACGAACATTAATAATTATGAAAGTTAAATGGGACTCATGAAGAGGACCCGAGTATACATGGGAACTCGAATCGGAAATGAGAAAGAAATACCCCCACTTATTCTTGTAAAGCAATCTCGAGGACGAGATTTATTTCAAGGTGGAGAGGATGTAACGTCGAGAAAATTTTGAGTTCAAAATGTCAACCTTCTAAAGTATAGAGACCAAAAATGTCAAAATTCCAAACCTTAGGACTTAGATTAAAAGTTCTGATTTTCTGTCCCATCGCGATACGTGACGGGTCAAAGAACAAGACCATCGCGTATCGCGAAGAGCTTGGTCAAACCTTCTAGAAGTGGGTCAACGGCGATACGCGATCATCGTTGAAGCTACATCATCGCGTATCGCGATGACGTGGCCTGACACCTCTGGCACAAGTTATGCCACGTGGCCACACGTGGCACTTCGTCTGCCACGTGTCAACACGTGGCACACTGTCTGCCACGTGGCGACACGTGGGAGACCTATATGGTGACTGGCTTGGGCTACGTCGCGATACGCGACGGGTGACCAGGTAGCCATCGCGAATCGCGAAGGGCGTCCAGGTTTTGCCTATTAATAGCAAGTCCGGGATCTCACAATTCACATCCCAAACTCAGCCATCCAATCTTTCTCTAACATCTCTCTAAGATCCAACAATCATATACTCGACCCACCTCGATAAACGTGTCCCAATTTCTCGTTTTCTGTGCCAACGTTTCCTCGAAGTTCGTGCAACTCTCCACCAACATATCGACCAAGAAGGTGTTTGTTATATCTCGACAACAAGATGGTGAGTCTCGCAAGGCGTGCCAACAAGTGGTGAAAGATTGGTGTTATCGTTTGGTGTGCCAAGGAAGGAGTACCGAGAAGAAAAGTTGATCGTGAAGAAAAGGAAAACAAAGCGGCGTAGGAGTGCTGCTCAAGTCATTAGGGTTTATAAGCCAAACAAAGGTAGGCATAATGCCCAAATAAAATAATAATAAAATATTATAAAGGCTTAAACCTTAAGTCGAGTTTATACTCGATACCTCGATAAAATAAAAGAAAACATAACAAAGAACGAATAAAAGATAAAACTATGAAAATCGATAAATATGTATATGTGTGTAAGTATATATGTATATATTCTTTGTTATGAAAATATTATTTAAGTGATAATAACTATTCTTAAATAATAAAGAAAATAAAAGAATACGTTGCTAAGAGGAGAATGTTAGTGCACGGTTTTGCGTCTTGAGTCTTTGTATTTAACGTTAACGTTTTTGTTTATTAATTAATGTAATAATTAATTTATTTAATAGCTAGTTCGTTAAGTTATAGTCTAGTTCGCTAGGGGATGTTAGCGAACTAGACATTAAGTGTATTCCCTCCTGATTCGTTAGGGGGTGTTAACGAATCAGGGGGTGTTTCGCTATGTTAATGTATGTAACGAAGGAGAGGCTGGTTCGCTAGGGGATGTTAGCGAACCAGATCACCTTCTATATATAGTGAACTCATGTTCACAATTTAAAAAGTTTTTGGTGAGTTAATTAACGAATGGCTGTCCAAACTCTCTCTCAAGCTTCACACTAATCTTATACAAACACCAATACTAATATATTGATAATAGATACACATATATAACTGAATCAATGTTAATTATGAGCTAGATCCTTAATCGTATTAATAGTATAAACACAGATCTGAGATCTGTTAGTGGTTATTGTTATTGATACGAATCATACGGGTTCCAACAAGTGGTATCAGAGCCGTTGGTGCTCATACACTTTATTTCATGTTGATTTTGTTATCGTTTTTATTAAATTTCCTGCTTAAGAGGTTTTGAATCAATTTGTGCTTGAATTGGTTAAATTATGGACGGATTGGACTGAGTTTGTGTTGGTTAAGGTATTGGCTAGGTTCGGATTAGAGGAATTGAGATTTGATTTGGATTTGTGTTGTTTGGTATTGATTTCGGTTTAAGTCCGAAACAGAGTATTGTTATTGGTTAAATTGGTTGAGTAATTGAAATCGTTTGGTCACGAGATTGTGTGTACTGGATTCGGAATTAGATTACGAGGAGTTTGATAGGTAATTTGTGCGATTTGGTTGAGTAATGAGGTAGTATTACAGATTTCGTATTTCTGGGTTTCTGGGTATATCTTCATAATTTCTGGAAAATTATGTTGAATGTTTGAAGATTTGAAGATGAACGTATTTCGTTATCATCTGTATGGTGATTCGTTAGATGTTTCAACTTGATTCGTTATCTGAATTTGTCAATTCGTTACCCATTTTAAGTAGTTCGCTAGCCTGTTCGTTATAGTGACTGATTCGCCTAATCCGATTCATGTGACACGCGTCCAACTTGGTATTTGTGTCCTAACAACCTTTTCCATGTGGCATAATGTGTCAGAGTTTGTTACAAACGGTTGTAACAACCTGATTCGTTATAGTTTATTCGCTATCAACTGTAGCTGATTCGTTATCTTAATTCGCTAAGCATTCCTTAGTGATTCGTTACTGATTATCATCTGATTCGCTAAACTAATACTTTGTGATTCACTAAACTAATCCTTTGTGATTCGCTAAACTAATCCTTTGTGATTCGTTTGGTCAATTCGTTAAGTTGACTTGTCATTCGTTATCTATTTCGCCATTTGGTTAATCTTAACCTTGTTAAGAGTTGATTCGTTAAACACTGTTCACAGTTCGCAATAACTGTTCACAGTTCGCTATAACTGTTCACAGATTGTTAAATTTTATTTGTTACACCCTTTAAATTTTTGAAACTTTTCAAAGATGGCCGGTATGTATGCATTAGCGTCTCAAAACATGTTAATGCAACTGATATTGCAACTTGATACCGAGATAGGTTCGCATTCTAAATGTCCAAGATTGATGAAGTTCAGTGACTTTGCCAAGTGGGAACCTCGGTTTCGTGCACATTTGGGATCTGTCTATCCTGATTGCTCTTACTGTCTTGATGAATTTTATGTGGCACCAATGATTGGTGATGATACTATTGGGTATACTCCTAAAGCTGTTTCTCAATACTCACAAGAAGGGAAGAATCAAGCTACAAGTTTCGATCTATACGAAAAGCACGGGTTTTTTTCTTTCTTTCGGTTTCATTGCCTCTTCACGAGGGTAATTTAAGTGCAACGAAATGCCTTAAGAATATGGTTCGCGAAGCATCTGAAGCTTTAGAAATCGAGATAAAAGCCTATTCTACTCTGACTATGGCATTACCAGAAAATATCTTTCATCAAGTTGGTAGTTGTAGGTTCCTGGACGGATCGTACACGGGATGTCTCTAACAACGCAGGTGCGGAATCCCTGCGTAGGTAGATACGAGTGTAGAGAATATAGAGATCGAACACACAAGCAATAAACCAACCACGTTATATTGATAACAAACACGTGACCCGAGGTCACTGTTACAGACTATGACACGTAACTCGGTTACTGAAAACTGAAACGAAAACCCTAAACGAACTTCTTCAAACTGTTTCGTCTGAAACAGTATATAAACACGACAACTTCGCCACAGGCGAAGTTGTCAATAACTTCGCTGATTCAACAAGTTCGCCATAGCGAACTTGTTGACAACTTCGCGCATTACAAAACAAACATAAACAAAACATAATTACATTACAGACTCGATTACAAATGCTAGACTATGAACTACTGACATACATGTACCAACAGACTCCCCCTTGGCAGTAGCTTCATATCTTGATCTTCAAATCTTGAGTCTTGTAATCTTTACCTCTACGCGTGCGCCCCTTCTCTCACACATACCGACACTACCCTTTGATATTTCCTAGCTTGATCCTTCCAAGCAGGAATGTAGAAGATCTTCTTCTCGTTGAGCACTTTCAAATCATCCTTCGATAGATTAACAAGATGCATCGGGTCGTACACCCGAAGTACTTCTTGTTCATCCTCATCTTCCATTACCGCCTCAGCTGTCTCACAATCCACGTACCACCATTTTAAATCTTTTAGGACGTTCTTGGGCATAACTTTCATCGGTACTTCTTTCAAATGACGGACTGGTTTATACTTCATTACCATCCAAGGTTTGCCGTCAGCCCTCATTCCACGATCTTTGTCTTCTATCAACTTTCCTTTTTGAGGCTTTAGGAGTTCAAACTTTTTGTCTTTAATGGCTTCTTTCCAGACGATCTTCCCAATGATTCTTGCCATATCATCATTACTTCTATTGATCAGCCCCAATCTCGCTAAATCTCTCACCTCACATTCTGGTAAGGAATTCAGAGATCTCAACAATCTCTTAAAGTACTGAATGCCGTCGTACCGTTTGATCACAAATAGTTTCAGCTCTTTGTCGTACAACCAGCATATGATTCCTTTCTTTGACTCTGCATAGCCCTTTATATTATAAGTCTTTCTGAACATCGTTGGCACTGCAGGCTTCTTGGTTTTAACAAACCACTGAGCACAGCCTTCTTTCCAGTTCGGCTGCTCCTCCCATACTGTATCTTCTATCACACTCTCATCCCCCAATTCTGATCTCTCAACAGCTGGAATCTCATGTTCCACTGACTCATCTACAATCTCACCTTCTTCTAACACATCTTCCACATTAATCTGTTCTCCAATCCTCTCAATCTCATCCATAGGCAACACGTCATCATCATCCATCAACTCATCGTCCTCCTCCTCATCCAACTCCTTCAACGCATCAATAACGTCTTCAACATCAGCGTCGTCATCCACAACTACAACATCATCACCAGCTGCATTTGTAGACTCCCCCTCAGTTGTGGAAGCTCCAAGAGCCTGAGAGGTTCTTGGCAGCTCATCACCTGCACCTGAAGGTGCATTGGGATCATCGTCATAATCTTCTCGTCTTTTCGTTCTCAACTCATCGCCCCTACACGACTTCTCCCCCTGAGATGCCAAGTAATCCTTGAAGGCATCTATTATTCGTCCATGTTCTACCAGGAGGGCAGCTTGTAGTCGATTGGATTCCACTAGGCGGTCAATAGTCTTTGACTGTTCAGCAACAATCCGCTCTAGCGAAAGAATCCTCTCGGTATCTGAAGTAGGCAATGGAGTTGGTGGAACATCAGCAGAAGTGACCGCAGGTGGTACACTTGGTAACCCTGCAGTAGAGGTGATTGTCGACTCCACAAACCGTGCAACTACCACCGGTGGATTAAGCGGTTGAGGTGGTAGGGACACAATTGTTGGTGCCGACGTCTCGATCGCTGAAACTTGTGCAGTAGTAGGAATAAGAGACATACCAGATAAGGCAGGTGGAGCAAAACGTACTAGTCTTGAAGATTCTCCAGCTCCCGAACCTATCCCTCTCTGTTCTCTTCTTGAGCGTCTTAGCACAATCTGTACTGCCTCCTCTTCATCCACTTCATCCTCATCCTCCCTCACAGTTCTCGGCCTCTTTCCCGTAGTCCGTTCACGAGACACCATAAGCCTTCTTGCCTCAGCAAACGTCTCGTCTAGATCAGAGTCAGCTACCGAAGTAGCTGCTCTGGTAACATCCATAAACTGAGGACCCGAGACATCCATATCAAACAAACCATGTCCACTAAAAGCAGCATCTAGATCAACGTTTTCAGCATTGGACACAGCCTGAGATATAGTAGCTGGCACAGCAGCAGAAGATACAACAGGCGCAGCTGATACAGCATGAGGTGCTGCCGCCTGATGTGGTTGCGGATCCCTGAACTCGTCCCCTCCTGCAGGAACATACTCCGGGTTAATGAGATACCCGAAAAGTGGAGTATGCCTGGGACGCCGCTCAGGGTTGCTTCGAGTGCTCGACGTTCTGCACTGAGCAAAGATACGTTTTGTTACGCACTCAACGTATCTGATAGGGCGTCTTTGCGGTACAGACGGAGCGACATGATTGATAATCATTTGTAGGAACCGAGGATACATAATAAAACGCTCGCGCGCCGTCGCCCGTCTCTGACGATCAATCTCGTAAAAGATTAGCTGACTAAACGAATATCTGCGGTTGTAAGTCAGCGCAATCATAGCCGATTGCATCGTCGCACCCATCCCATCTGTTCCTGCCTTTCTGCCGGACATGCATACTATCAACACATGCATCAAAAAGCGCCATTGATCCAGCAGAAAGCCTTTCCTCCTCTGCGAGTCCCCCAGCGGACCCGAATAACCCATCCTTAAGTAAGCTCCGTCACGGAAAGGAGCTACGAATTCCGTTGGGTCGTCTCTCGTTTCATCACCGAACTGCAGAGCCAACCGTATGTCTTCCGAGGAAAACTGTATGTCTTGACCATTGACAGTTGCTCGCATCACTGGAGGCTCAGGTCTGCAATCATAATACACCGTCTGCCAGAAATCTTGAATGTTGGACAGAGATATGGGTAGTGTATTAGTGATCGCGTGAAAAACTCGTGATCGTTGGAGAAATGTGATAATCTCCCTATAGTCTTCAACGCCTCGTGCGTCTGGATCCAAGGTGATGTATTGGTTATGAGCTGGGAAGAATTGTCGTTGCTCATCACCATCATCACCTCCAGCACCTCCAACAGCAGCCATATCTGCACAAAACAAATCAAGTTAGAGACCATATAATCATCTCACAAGTTCGCTGTGAACCATATGCGAAGTTGTGATGTACAGGTGAATTTAAAGTTGAGGCGAAGTTGGGAACAACTTCGCTTCATCTGTAAGTTCGTCTATAAACTTATAAAAAATTTGAAATAGGCGAAGTTATGTTCAAGGCGAAGTTATGGATAACTTCGCCATAGGCGAAATTAAGCTTCAAGCGAAGTTGTGGATAACTTCGCTTAAGGCGAACTTAAGCCACTGGCGAAGTTGAGAATAACTTCGCGTAAACCTTAACTTCGCCTGAATCTGAAACGGCGACTGTTCAGATTCAAACAAGGTTTATCCGATGTTTCGGACCGATTTAACGATCCAACAATGAAGTCTAACATATGTCAATGGTGTTAGGACGAAAAGGTCGTCCATGAACACGTAACGTGAGGTCGGAAAACTTGGTTTCTAAGGTTCGACGACCCGAGGTCTCGAACCGGGTAAAACTATAACGAGAAAGATAGGATGTTATTGACGACACATACCACTAGTATAGTAGAAACAAGGAACACAAGATCGAAATCGAAAGTGAATAACAAGATCCGGATGTATTGGTTTTGAGAACAAGTTCGCCGGTAAATCGAGAAAAAGTATACAGTTTACTGTTTACAATCCCTTATATAGGGCAGAGTTGGTTCAGGCGAAGTTACGCTTAACTTCGCCAAGGCGAAGTTAAGCACAACTTCGCTGAATTCAACAACTTCGCCCGTAATTTTCAAAATCAGCCCTTTAAGTTTGAATAATCCTGAATTTAACCTTAGAAATTACCAAAAAGAGTTAAACAAATATGATCAAGACCCAGTAACCAACAATAAAATAATATAACTACAAAAACTAAAAATTTTAGAAAAATTTTAACGAAATAAGGGATCAAATTTCAGTCTAGTCAGGGACCACTACGTTTTAGAAAAGATCCTAACAGGAATCATACTAACGATGTGACTGTCACTTAGATCCGTGTTTGGCTGTATTATGACATAGAGAAACAGGTTGTAAGCATGTAAATAACTTAAATGGTTTTCATCGTTTCTGTGATACGGATTAAGGTTCAGTTAAGCTCAAAATTTAAGTTGGCAACATCTCAGAGATAATGGTGTCTTCTATCTATTCTCAAAGCGTATTTGGCTATACCCAAGTCACCCCGAATTGACTTCGACCCATAGTGTCTGATTAACTTGTATATACTCGTTGACTGCTTCCCGTTCTCTTCTTACTCCAGACATGAGAAGTCTTGATTGTTACTATGTCTCATAAGTACTAAAAATATACATGTTTTTTTTTTTTTTTTTTTTTTTTTTTTTTTTTTTTTTTTTTTTTAACCAAACATTCTTATTGACTTCGGAGTATTAAACTACTGCAAGTCCCGAATCTGGATCACTGCAGTGTCTTGAAATGCTTTCTTCACGGGAATCAGATCACTCAGGGGCTCGTGTATGACTGGGTAGTCGCTTTTCTGCCTATCATTCGGAAAGATATGTGTGAAGACATTCAAAACTCTTAAGGATTTTCCACGTAAATTCGAGTAGTTTAAGTTAGTATCACATACACTTTTACGCACCATAAAAATTACCACGACATACAATGACTGTTCTAAAGCCTTTTAAGCCTAATAACTTCACTAGTTAAGCACACACGATTAGTATATATATCATTTTCCAAGGTTGGATCAATTTTCTGTTTAAACACAGCATAGAACTTCATACGAAGTAACAGACTTGAAAATTTATTTCATTTCCCTTAAAAAACTTTAAATTCAATCGCCCCAATCACGTCAAAGTCGTCAGGTAAACGGCTATCCTGAAGATCCAATGGATCAACTGGACCGACCACATACTAGTATGTGTCCTTCTTACTAAGTATGACCGACTAATTTTCAGCAACTGAAAGAACACACGTCATAGCTGCACCGGTCACTTTCAGTCTTCCGGTTAATGGCTATCCTCATTCTCTAAGTTGAAACGAGGACCAAAACATATCCTAGGATATGTCCATCAAACTGAGGTAACCGACTCATTTTAAGCAAAAATGACCCATGTTTTTTTTTTTTTTTTTTTTTTTTTTTTTTTTTTTTTTAAACCAAAGACATGGTTACTCGGGATTGATCATCCCGTTTAGCTCAATTAGGTTTTGAAATCTGGATTTATCAAACGCTTTTGTAAACAAGTCAGCAAAATTTTCAAGTGTATCAACTTTTTCGATCTTGATCAGTTTCTTCTCAGCACAATCCCGTATGAAGTGATGACGAATGTCAATATGCTTAGTTTTACTGTGCTTCACGGGATTGTTAATTACTGAGATGGCGGCAGTGTTATCAATTAAAATAGGAGTAAGTAAGAAATTCAGACCATAGTCGCGCAATTGTTGCTGAATCCACAAAACCTGAGAGCAGCAGTTGGATGCTGCCATGTATTCAGCTTCGCATGTTGAAATTGCAACTGATGTCTGTTTCTTGCACTGCCAGGAAACTAATCTTCCTCCAAGAAACTGACAGCCTCCTGTTGTTGACTTCCGACTCTGATTACAGCCACCATAATCAGAATCTGTATACGCCACCAGTTCAACGTCTCCCCCCTTTGGGTACCACAACCCTAGTTTCGGCTTGCCCTTAAGATACCGCAAAATCCTCTTCACACCTTTCATGTGAGATTCCTTTGGGTTTGCCTGAAAACGAGCACAAAGACAAACAGAAAACATTATATCGGGCCTAGAAGCAGTTAAATACATTAATGAACCTATTATCGCCCGATACAGAGTAGGGTCCACATCTGCGTCACCATCTGATTCAGCGCCCAATTTGTGATTGACGCAGATTGGGGTGTCATATGGAGAACTGTCCTCCATCTTGAATCTCTTCAGCACATCATGAACATACTTTGTTTGATGAATGAACATCCCATCCTTCTTCTGATCAACCTGCAATCCTAGAAAGAAGGTTAGTTCACCCATAGCACTCATCTCGAATCGTTTCTTCATGACAGCCTCAAAATCCTGACACATGGATACTCTTGATGCAGCAAAAATGATATCATCCACGTAGACTTGAACCAGTAAGAAGTCACATCCTTCTCTCTTCACAAACAGCGTACTGTCAATCAATCCCCTTTCAAAACCATTTTCCAGCAAGTAGTCCGATAACGTTGAATACCAGGCACGAGGTGCCTGATGTAACCCATATAACGCCTTGCTCAACCTGTATACGTGATCCGGAAAGTCTGGGTCAGGAAAACCCGGAGGTTGCTCAACAAACACAACCTCATCAACTTTCCCGTTAAGAAACGCGCTCTTCACATCTAACTGAAACACCTTCATCTTTTTAGATGCAGCAAACGCCAAAAACAATCGAATCGCTTCTAACCGGGCAACAGGAGCGAAAACCTCATTGTAGTCAATACCCTCTTGTTGATTAAAACCTTTAACAACCAGCCTCGCCTTATTTCTCACGATAATCCCCTTTTCATCCCTCTTGCACTTGAACACCCATTTCGTGCCTATAGCATGCACATTTCTTGGTTTTTCAACCAAGGTCCAAACTTCCATTTTCTCGAACTGAGCCAATTCTTCTTGCATGGCTTCGACCCACGAGCTGTCCTTTAAAGCCATTTGATAATTCTTTGGTTCAATTTGGCTTATAAAGCAGGAGTACAAACATTCATTTATTATACCCGTTTCTTTTATGCTTGTATAAACACAGGTGTGCTCATTCAAGCTACTTCTGGTTTGTACACTCGAGGACACATCACCTATAACGTTCTCCAATGGGTGATCTTTGTGAATTCTCGTGATCGGAACAGCACTGACATGTAAATTGTCTTCCAAGTTCGAAGAGATCTCATCTATGGTTGTTTCTGGCTGAGAGTGAAAAGGATTAATAAATTCATCTTCAGTTGAGGCCGCAGGGGTATCGATCGTGTTTGATGTGGAAGGTTGAGATTTCTCAAAAATCTGATGTTGCAATATATTCTCTTCCTCATCAAGTATCATCTTCGTCACAGCTCTTTCGTCTTCTTTAGAAATTTCCAAATTAGGTACGTTAAACGACTTAAAAAGTTTAACATAGTCAAACAGCTCAGCAGGTCCATTGCTTGGTTTTGGCGGTTGGTAACTAGTAATGTCGGTGTTACAAACCACCTCCACCTTGCAAGTCGACGTATTGAAGACCCGTCTGTTGGGAGTCCCAACAACATAACCGACTAGGATTCCCTCATCGGCCACTTCACCAAATTTCGAGTTAGTCTTCAAAATCGAACAAGGAGACCCAAAAGGTTCAAGACCGCACAAGTTGGGCTTCCTTCCGTGCATAAGCTCGTAACAAGTTTTTCCAAGTCTCTTAACGGTTAACACCCGATTCAGAACATAGCAGGCTGTAGCAACTGCTTCAGCCCAGAACATCACAGGAAGCTTTGAGTCTGCCAGCATAGTTCTGGCTCCTTCAATCAACGTTCGGTTCTTCCTTTCAGCTACTCCGTTCTGTTGTGGAGTATACGGAGCGCTGTATTGATGCTCAATACCCTTCTGAAGACAAAAGATTTCCATCTCAAAGTTCTTGAACTCTGTCCCATTGTCGCTTCTGATGAATTTAACTGATTTACTCATGACGTTCTCGACTTTTGTAATTAGATTCTTCACCATCTGAGTCGTCTCGTCTTTCGTTTTCAGAAAATATACCCACGAGTATCGTGAGTAGTCATCAGTTATCACCAAGCAGTAAGAAGTACCACCTAGACTTTGTACATTCACCGGACCAAAGAGATCCATATGAAGTAGTTCTAGAGTACCAGCAATTGAGTTGATCGTCTTGGTGAGATGGCTTTTCTTGTGTTGTTTTCCCTTCTTGCACGCTATGCATTTATCTTCAAAGTTAAAACTCTTTAAGGGAACGCCCAACACAAGCCCATTTTTGACAATGAAGTTCATCTTACGAAGATGAATATGTCCCATTCTCCTGTGCCATAATTCTGATTCTGATTCGCTTGCCTTTGTCATTAAACAGGATTCTCCGGTGGCCATTTCAGTAGACCTCATATCCATCACGTATGTATTCGTTTCACGTGGAGCTTTCATTACTATCCATTCTTCTGGTATATGAAAACCAGGCTTCAATACAATCGCTTCATTCTTAGTGAAATGGACAGTGTATTCTTTATCACAGATCTGCGACACACTCAGCAGATTGTGCTTTAATTCCTCCACAAAATTTACGTTTTCAAGTGTCATTCTCCCATTCGACACAGTGCCTCTACCGGTAATCCTTCCTCCGCTTTCACCAGCAAAACTAACTCTAGCTCCCTGAACAGGTTTTAAGTCTTGCAACAAGTGTCTGTTGCCTGTCATGTGCCTGGAACAGCCGCTATCTACAATCCAAAGATTGTTTGCAGCCCTGTTCAACTGTTCCTGCACAATAAAACAAAGAGTTAGAATCTTGGGACCCAAGACCAATTGGTCTTGGATCGATACGTCCCGTACCCTGGCTCTCTTAAGTTAGCAACAGGATAATTTCTGTAAGTCCTGTTAGGGAATCTCCCTGCAGATTGTGTGTAATGCCTTCCAAACCTTTGAGAATTGACGAAGTTATATCTTGAGGTTTGGTTGTAAAACTGAGGTTGGTTTTTATGAAAACTTGAATTCGTTACATTTTGGCATTTTTTAAAGTTATCATTTTTAGCAGTAACAAAATGACGCTTATACTCAGTTTTATTTGGCTTCACACCTCTTAATCTTGGCTCCAGAGGGCAATCTGCAACTAAATGCCCTAATTTGTTACATCTAAAGCAACACCGACTCTCCAATTTCTTGTCAAATGTTGGTTTGGATGTAGAGGTAGTGTTACCAGCCGTTCGTCTCACATAAGGTGGGACGTACGGATTGAGTGGAGAACTCTTTTTAGAAACTTTATTTTTATCTCCATCGGTGGGTAACCCTACCTTCTCTTTTGTCTGATCAGATTCGGACAACTTATCCGAATCCGATGAGACTGGACTCGAAACAGAAATATTCACATTAGAAACTTTCGAACTTGTTTCTCCACAGCTAACACTTGGTTTTACACTTGTAATCTTGATTGGAGTTGTCTGAGGAACTTCGAAATCAACAGATTTCTGAACACTCGGATTATAAGTATAGTTGTGGTTAAAGGGTGGTGGAACTTCATTATATCCGATTCCTCCCCTCTTTGCAGAGGTACCTGGATCACTCACGAGGTGATCAAGGATGGCCGAGGAATTCCTGAACTGCTCAAGTTTGCGGTTCAGTTCCACCACCTTTACCTGGTGGTCAGCAATCTGTTTATCCCGATCAGCAATCACTTTAGTTTTTTCCTCCAAAACTTCATAACTAAGATCAATTATTTCAATTTTCTCAGCAAGTTTAATTTTTAAGCTTTGAACGTCTTTTTCACATGCTTTTATTTTAATTTTATAACTCGTTTCTCTTGCTTTCGTAAAATGGTGATCTTCTTTAATAGTTTTAAAGTCAGCATCTAAATGGACATACTGATCAGTTATTGTTTTAAGTTGCTCAGACAAATTCTCACAACTAGTACAAATAGTTTTAGGACTTACCTCGGAGCGATTATCTTTGTCATTTGCCATGAAAGCGGTTTCTCCTTCATTTGCTTTCTCAATTTCTTCAACCTTCTCACATTCTTCAGCTTCAGACTCAGCCATGTTTGCTTGCTCACCAGAACCACTTGAGCGTTGATTCCAGTTGTACTCTCCTGCCTCTCTGGTCAACATGGCATTTATCTCTCTGTTAACTCCTGAGTGTTGAGTAGGTCGACCTTGTCCTCGTTCAACCCTCTCATTTCTGCATTCCTTGGCAAAGTGCCCGTACTGTTGACAATTATAGCACCTTACTTTGGACTTGTCGAACCCGGGCCGACCACCAACAAACTTTCTCCCCGTCTTATTCATGAAACGCTTGACTCTCCTCACTATCATGGCCATTTGCCATTGCAAATCCATCTCCTCCAGATCATCAGCATCGATCTGGTCATAATCCTCATCTAGAACAGCAGGGTCCACAATCTTCCCCTGGATGTAGTTTTCATAGGAAGCAATAAATGATGCATAGACTGCAAACTGCTCTTCAGCAGATTTTACACTCATAGGCATCTTGGAATAACTATTGCTAGATGCATTTGCAGAAAAACTACTTGTGGATGCTTGAGGCTTTGAAGTACTAGATCCTCCAGCAACGAAACATACATCACCATTCGTGTTTACAGAAACTTTTCCTTCATGAGACGAGTCAGAGCCTGACTCCCCTTTCGAGTAAAAAGCAGCAGATTCAGGCCTTGAACTTGAGCCTGAGTTAACCTTAGCACCATACATACCAGGGTCTTGTATCTGATCTGTTGGTGTTTCCTTTCGAACCATATTAAGCTCATAAGTTCTGAGCTTGTTTACTGCCGTTTCAAGATCACAATTTGGAAAGTCTTTGTCTTCCCTCATAAGGACGGTGTACATTTCCCACTTCGGTGGGAGAGCATCGAGAAGCTTTTCAACGATCTCTTCTTCTCGGTAAGCAATTGAATAATTGCTGAGCTCTGTCATTAGATGATAGTATCTGGTGATAATATCATCCAGTGATTCGTTCTTCAAAAATTTGAAGACGGAGAACTGGGTTTTTAAGAGTTTGATCTTTGATGCACGTATACCCACATTCCCCTCGAATCTATTTTCAAGAGCATCCCAAAGCTCTCTCGCAGAAGTGTACTTTCGGAACGTATGGAGAACCTCTTGAGGAAGTGCCATTGTTATCGCAGCATGGGCCTTGCTTTCGGCCTCGTACATTTTCTTCTCTTCGTCCTCCATTTTGCTGTACTTCTTAACCACATCGCGACCTTCGTATTGCGCAGTTGGAGGGATATATCCATCCTGGATGCACACCCACATTTTGGCATCCTGGTATTTGATGTATTGGATGAATCTGTCCTTCCATGCCACGAAGTCAGTTCCCTTCATCAGCCTCGGGGCCTTAGTGGCAGACCCCGCTTCTACTTCCATCTTGACCAAGTCGGAGATATTGATCGACGACATCCTTGCAAAAACCTGAAAAACCTGGAAAACAAAAAAAAATATTAAAACAGCTCAGTTGGCGAAGTTAAGAATAACTTCGCTTGAAGGTTAACTTCGCTGAAAGAGAACTTCGCTGAGATCTTAAATTCGCTTGATTTGGGCGAAGTTAAGAATAACTTCGCTTAGCTCTGGCGAACTTATGAGTTGAGCGAACTTGGGTTTGAAGCGAAGTTGCGGATAACTTCGCTAAGGCGAACTTATGAAGTGAGCGAAGTTGTAGTTAACTTCGCTAATCCTTATATCTTCGCCAAAAACCCTAATTCCAGCGACGGCAACTTCGCCTGAAGAATGGTAACTTCGCCCGATGAACGGTAACTTCGCCCGATGAACAGGGAAGTTTGTTCAGATCTGTTTTCGTCAATCCAGCAGCTCCCGATCAATGCAAAGGCTTGAAAATGACTGTCAAGCACTAGCAAAACTCAATCCCAACAAAAACACGTCCCGCGAATAGGTCAAACGAGACGTTTTCTACAACCGCGTGAAATCCCGAACCTCACAATCGAGCCGATTCGCTCTGATACCAATTGTAGGTTCCTGGACGGATCGTACACGGGATGTCTCTAACAACGCAGGTGCGGAATCCCTGCGTAGGTAGATACGAGTGTAGAGAATATAGAGATCGAACACACAAGCAATAAACCAACCACGTTATATTGATAACAAACACGTGACCCGAGGTCACTGTTACAGACTATGACACGTAACTCGGTTACTGAAAACTGAAACGAAAACCCTAAACGAACTTCTTCAAACTGTTTCGTCTGAAACAGTATATAAACACGACAACTTCGCCACAGGCGAAGTTGTCAATAACTTCGCTGATTCAACAAGTTCGCCATAGCGAACTTGTTGACAACTTCGCGCATTACAAAACAAACATAAACAAAACATAATTACATTACAGACTCGATTACAAATGCTAGACTATGAACTACTGACATACATGTACCAACAGTAGTATCAAGAGATGTGCGTCTTTATTTCAACATCTGCGTATGAGAAGTATGGGAAACACAGCTGAGAGTAAGAAAGTGATGCTCAAGTTTCAGTTTCAAAACTTTAATCTATTGAAGGGAGAAACAGTTGAAGAGATGACTACTAGATTTAGTCATTTAATTGCTGAAATGGACAAGATGAAAATGGAGATTTCTGAGAGGGATAAAATTGACACTATTAAAAGTGTGCTTCCAAGGTCTTACTCAACATTTCTAATGGTTTTGAAATAGAATGATTATTTTGTGAATGAAGACTTGACGGCACTTGAATTTCTACAAAAGATCGAAGCTAGAGAATACGATCTTAAGTGTCAAAAATCCTCCAAAGAAAATCAAGATCCAGCTTTATATGGTGGAAGTTTGCCTCTTAGTTCAACGATCTCTCCAATCACTGTTTTTCTTACTCATGCTGCAAGTGAAAAAGAATCAACTATGTTTAATGATCCAAAAGTTTGTTTCTACTCTGTTGGTAATTCGGGTGGTTCTGGAAGTTCAACTAATATAAATCCATTTGTTACATCACCTAGTGTTAATATGAAGGAAGCTGAGCAAAACTTTGCTTTTCTGACAGCTTTTATGTCTTCATATGAAAACTTAGTGAGTAGTAAGATTGCCACAAGTGATTTAACAGATGAGGACTATGATCAGATAGATCCAGATGATCTAGAAATCATGGATTTAAAATGGAACATGGCTATGATCGTCCGTAAAGTTAAAAGATTCATGCAGAGAACTGGAAAAGATCTTCCAGCTTTAAACAAGAAGTTGGGTTTTGACAAATTAAAAGTAAAGTGTTATAATTGTCAAGAATTTGGGCATTTCTCGAAGGAATGTGACAAAACAAGGAAAGAATACACTGGTTCTCATGATCAAAATCAAAATGCTTCTTCTTCACGAGGAAGTGATGCTAAAAAGAAATCATCTTCTTCTACAACACAAGCAATGTTAGAAGATGGAACTGATTGGTCACAACGGTTACTATGCAATGATGTTCAAGCAAATTTGGCTATGTTTGGGTTACATAAAGATTGTCAAGATGCAACTGGTAGTGAGATGTCTTCCGATAATGATTTTGGATCTGATTCTGACGACTCTTGCGACAAGCCTTCCGAATCAATGTTTGCTTGCATGGACAAGATTAACGAGGTTAGTAATTCTATTTCTGCTACTTCATCTGTTAAAGCATCATGTGTTAACTGTGAATCTAACAAATCTAAGTTTGAAGCTTTGAAAAACCAAAATGATAGTCTTATACGAGAAATTGCTTCTCTGAAAGATACTAATCGACAATCTCTTGAATCTCAAATAAGATCTCGAGAAAAGATTGACGCATTGTCGACAAGTAACCATGATCTCAAAGCCGAATTATCTGTGAAAATGACCATTAATGACCAAAAGTTTCAGGAAATATTGAAACATCGTTCTAAGATAACTGAGCTTGAGAATGAGGTTCTTGAGTTGAAGAACAAATTGGGGAAGTTAAGAAATTCATCTTTTCTGTTGAATGAAATCATTGAGGTATCTAGAAAACAAAAGGATTCCAAGAAAGGTATTGGTTTTGTTGAAATTCCACCACCTTTCCATAATGATTATAAAATTAATCCTTTTGCAAGAAAAGAAGAGGATTTGATTCAAAAAGATTCTGTGATTTCTGAAAAACCTAAATTGGTTAAACCTGAAATTGTCAAACCCCAAGTTGCTCCTCAAAAACCTCATGTGGAAAGTAAAAAGGTCTTTGTTGAAAATGTTGACAAAGTGATTATTGAAGATGTGTTTGAACCTGAGATAATACACAAGAATAAGAACATTCCTAGTTCTAATCATATTCTTTGCGAACCTCAAGGGTTTGAGGAAGCTGTGTATGGTTCATTCAAATCTCAAGTGAACAAGGAAGAAACTGTGAAAACCAAACCAGTGAGGGCAAAGAAGTCAGTTAAACCAAAGATTTCTGACGAGGACTTAATGCGTTTCATTAATCCTCCGCGTTCTAAGTCTTCATCGGCTAGAGTTTTTAAGTTAAAAAGAATGGACACGATGTTCACAGAAAAAGATATTTCAATAAGTAACATCAAACCTGAACTTATTGAGAGTGTTTTTGTCAATGAAACTTCAAAAATTCAAGAACTTGAACGTGTGTATGCTCAAACAAAAACATCAGTTCAATCTGACCCATTGACTAAGGCAAAACAACTTTTAAAACAAGCTAAGAAAATTAACTTTGTGAAGTCAACTGGGACAGATACACTAAAAAGTTTTTCGAACTGTTCTAATTTAGATTTTTACTTAAAGAAGAAATCTGAATTATCTGATGAGTTTGCTAAGAGCATGACTAAAAATGTGAGTCATCATCAAACTTCTGGGTCATTTATTCCAAATACCTCGCAACAACATCGTGTAGACATGCGAAGTTGTTTCTTATGCGGACGACAGGGTCATGTTGTGAGGAATTGTAGTCAGCAGAACTATCAGAATCTGCATCCTTTTATCAAGGACAAATCTAAGCCAATTCCATTAGTCAAGGAGATCCTGAAACAACCTGTGTCGTATGCTGATGATACTCATATTTTGTTCTCTAATGTGAATCCTCGGAAGGTTCTTCATGTCAATGAGACACATGGTCAAGTGAAACAATAATTCGTTCCAACTGAACCCATATGTCAGAACAAGAATTCAAACATTGTTCAGGCAGCTTATTTAAGACGAAAGTCTAGGAAGCCGGAAACTTATTCACAAGTGGCTGAACAACAGTTGAAATCTGTTCAAGTTAATGATCAAAGAGAAAACCAAAAGGTGCCCAAGACTGAGGCATGGGCTGCCTTTTTGAACTAATCACTTTTGTTTATGTGTAGGGTTCATCCAAGACCATCTCTGGTGAAAACTGGATCATGGATAGCGGATGGGAATCTCGACATATTAACCAATGAAAGAAATATTGAAGGGGGTTATGTAGCGTTTGCTGGGAATTCTGGGGGCATGATCACACAAGAGGGTGAAGTTTCAAATGGTCACATTACGTTTGAGAAAGTGAATTATTGCGACAAAGTTGATCATAACTTATTGAGTGTATCGCAGATTTGTGATAAAAAGTACACTACGATATTTACTGACAAAGAATGTCTTATCTTGAAACCGTGTTATGTTATTCCCGAGGACATGGTTGTTATGTGATCACCATGATCAAATGATATTTATGTCTTAAATATGAGTTCTAAGGTATCCACATCGATTGAAACATGTTTTGTCTCGAAAGCAACCGAGAAAGACTCGATTCTATGGCATCGTAGAATGGGTCACATACATGTCAGAAAGATGAATTATTTAATGGTAAATGACTTAGTTGAGGGTGTCTCGTTAAAGAATTTTAAGTTATCAGATCATTGTGTTGCTTGTAAGAAGGGCAAACAAAAGAAGAAATCGCACCCATCTAAGGTATTCAATTCCATTGATACTCCGCTAGAACGACTTCATATGGATTTTTTTGGTCCAGTGAATCGTGCGAGTATTTCTGGAGACTGGTATTGTCTTGTAGTGACTGATGATTATTCAAGATACTCTTGGGTGTTATTTATGAGTTCGAAGGATCAAACACCGATTTTGGTACAAAACCTTATTACTAAGATCGAATCACTGTATAAACAAAAGGTGAGGAGAATCCGAAGTGATAATGGTACTGAATTCAAAAACACTATATTGGATTTCTTTTGTATTCAAAAGGGAATTCACCGAGAATATAGTGCACCTTATGTACCTCAACAAAACGGTGTTGCTGAACGGAAAAATAGAACTCTGATTGAAGCTGCACGCACAATGCTCGCTGATTCTAAGCTTCCTGTCCAACTCTGGAATAAGGCAGTGAATACAGCTTGTTATACGCTTAATCGAGTTCTAACTGTGAAACAACTCAAGAAGACAAGCTACGAGCTCTTAAATAATAGAAAACCTAATTTAAAGTACTTGGAACCATTTGGGTGTCCGTGTACAATGTTGAAGAAGGATTCGGGTAAATTTGAAGAAAAAGCTTTCGAAGGGTATTTTTTGGGATATGCATCTCCAAATAAAAGGGTTTTTAATTTCACATCTGGTTGTGTTGAAGAATGGTACCATGTGGACTGTCAAAAGTACACAACTCCTCCTCAAGGGAAAGGTCCAGACTGGATGTTTGACTACGATAGTTTATTTAATTCATTTACTCCTTCGACTGAACACATCGAAAAAGATCTGGTTCGAGCATACTTTGAAGATCATTTGACCATTCCAAGATTTTCAAGTTCTAATGATGTTGAAGCTCAACCAGATGCTCCAACTGAAGAACCTCAAGTTGTTTCTCCAGTTGCTAGTAATAATGTTTCATCTCCCGAGTTAGGTGAACAGTACACTAACTTATTTGATAATGTTGTTGTTCCTGAGAATCCCACTCTTTGGATTCATGGATATCATCCACAGGAAAACATCATTGGAGAACTTGATGTGGGCGTTCGTACACGTCATCAAGTTGCTTCGTCAAGTGATAATAACATATTGTGTGCTTACACTAACTTACATTCTTTGGGAATTGTAAATCTTGCTAAATTCTCTTGCTTTCAATCTCAAGTTGAGCCAACGACAGCTCGTAAGTCAATTGAAGATCCTTCTTGGGTAGAAGCTATGCAAGAAGAATTACAGCAATTTGCACGTTTGGGTGTTTGGGACTTAACAAACAAACCTGCTAGAGTCAAGAAAGCCATTCCGACTAAGTGGGTATTTAAGTGTAAGAAGGACGATCGAGGGGTGATTGTCAAAAACAAAGCACGTCTAGTGGTGCAAGGTTTTCATCAGCAAGAGGGTATTGATTACACAGAGGTATATGCTCCAGTTGCAAGATTATAGTCGATTCGAATCTTCCTGGCTTATGCTGCTTACAAGAACATCAAAGTGTATCAAATGGACGTTAAGAGTGCCTTTCTAAATGGGGAACTTCATGAAGAAGTGTTTGTCCTACAACCTCCAGGTTTTGAGGATCCTGATTATCCTGACCGTGTTTACCGATTAAACAAGGCATTATATGGTCTTCATCAAGCCCCGAGAGCTTGGTATGGCACGATCGCCGACCATTTGACGGATAACGGCTTCAAACGTGGAATGGCTGACTGCACTTTATTATTACAAGAATATTGGTGATGATCTTCTGCTTATTCAGATTTATGTTGATGACATAATCTTTGGGTCTACGAACGACAAATTATGTAAGGAGTTCGAGATGTCTATGCAGATCAAGTTCGAGATGAGCTCGATGGGAGAGATGAATTTCTTTTTAGGGCTGCAGGTTCACCAGTATGATAAGGGAATCTTCATTCATCAGACAAAATATGTGAACGATGTCTTGGAACGGTTCAAGATTACAGCCGGAAAAATCCCTTCTACTCCTCTTCCAGTGGGTCACAATTTATCACCGGATGAATTGGAGGATACCGTTGATCCGACCCTTTATCGTGCTATGATTGGTTCTCTAATGTATTTAACTGCTTCTCGACCCGACATAATGTTTGCTGTTTGTTTGTGTGCTAGGTACCAAGCTAGTCCCCGAGTGACTCACCTGGCAGCGGTCAAGCGTATTTTGCAATATCTACGGGGAAATTCTGACATCGGGTTATGGTACCCCAAAGATAATACTTTCGATCTTACCGCATACTCAGACTCAAATTATGGAGGATGCAAGATCAATCTCAAATCAACGACTGCAGGATGTCAATTTTTAGGAAACCGGCTTCTTTCCTGGCAGTGTAAGAAGCAGACAACGGTCTCCACTTCAACCGCCGAAGCTGAGTATGTTGCAGCCTCGAGTTGCTGTTCCCAGGTTTTGTGGATACAACAACATCTTCACGACTACGGTTTGAAGTTTCTTACTACTCCTATTTTGATTGATAATTCTGCTGCAATTTCTATCACAAAGAATCCCGTACAACATTCGAAAACAAAACATATCGAAATTTGATATCACTTTATACGGGATTGCTTTGAGAAGAAGTTGATTGACCTTGAGAAAGTACATACTGACTTTCAGAAAGCCGATCTGTTTACTAAAGCTTTTGACAAAACGCGTTTTAAATTTTTGCTTGATTTAAACAGATTGAAGACCCTCGCTGATATCCTTAAACAAGGATGACTATCTGTATTTTCTGTCATATTTTTCTTTTAAAATTTATTTTGGTTTTAGGGGGTGAAAATCTAGAAAATACAAAAAGAGTGTGTTTTTCGTTTGTATAGATAAAATCCAAAAACATTAAAAAATTTCAAAATTCAAAAAAATATTGTGATTTCTGTTCTTTAATGTTTTTCTTTTAAATATTTAGAAAAACCAAAAACATTTTAAAATTTTGAAAAACCAAAAAGAATGTGATTTATGTTTGTACAGAAAAATCCGAAAATCCAAAAAGATTGTGAAGGTTATTTTGTTTATAAGAAAATTGAAAAAGACAAAAATATTGTGTTTTTTTTTTAAGTTTGTATAGAGAAAACCCAAAAAGATTTTTGCAGGCGTTTTTAGATTATTTTCTCGCTGAAAATTATGTCGGTTATTTAAGTTTGTGAAGCATACTTGCATGTCTTGGTCCTATTATTCACATGTGAATTGATGGTTAGCCATTTATTTATAAACTTAAGTTAACTGGGGTGATTAAATTTATCTTTTCTTTATTTTATGCTCCTCAAATTTTTGAGTTTTTGAAGCAAAAAGAGAACATGATAGTACATTGATTATCTTGACCCCAAATCCAGCAAAAAGTAAGCTTAAAAGACTGTGTGCTTAATTGCATTGGTGCATTGGTAGGTCTTAAACAAGCTGTTAGATTAAAGTAAGTGATATAAACTTAAAGAAAAGCCAAATTGAAAGAGGTGTTAGTCACTAGCAAAAGTCTCGGTGAGGATGGCAGAAATGTAATAACCAGTCATACTCAAGCCTTATACTTATTGATCACCCAAAAATATAATAAAGCAAATAACAAGCGTTAGGATTCTGAACACTGTGAGTCTTTATGTGGCTTAATCATCTGGGTATTCATAAGCATGAATATTTCACTCGCTTTCAAGAAGCAAACCCAAAGTCATTAAACTTGATCACCGCTGTACTTCGTACAATTTAAATTACTGACTTGATCAAAATCCGTTGCTAGTCATACATTTGTTCCTCCTTTGCGCGCGTCTTAATACCATTAAGAAACGGACCCCAGGGGATACAATGTATGTAAGCCGACAGATGGACTCGTGCATACTCACTCACAGTAAAGGAAACTTGATGCATTGCTCAAAATTTCAAAATTGGTATCAAAAATTTTGATCTACAATATAATGGTTTAAGTTAATTTGGGGTGATTTGGCAAAAATCAAATTAAGCTTGAACCGAGATTAGAGGCTGATAGTTTCTGATATTCTGTGCTTTAATTGAACAAATTAATCATATCACAAAAATACTTGAATGTGTGTTATTAAATTTATGTGGATAACAATACCAATAACCGACTTATCGCCAGTCATAATATCGCTGAAATATAAAACTGTGATGGAAGGGCAATTTGGTCAATATGATTCTCTGCTCAAACTCGACAAAAATACAAAAATATGTACTGCTTTTGAAAAAGATTTTAGTTTCGGATATTTTTTTCTTGTATATACATTCTTTTATTTTTATTTATTTTATAAAATACCAAAAATATTTTATCTTGTTTTCTTTACATATTATTCAAAATATGTTAAGTTATGTTTCGGAAAAATGAAATGTTTTTAAGGTATTTTAGTTATCGAGATAAAATGAATCTCGATAATTCTATTATTTAATTCTTTTAATTATTTAATTTAATATTAAATAAAAGTTTTTATTTCGTTAAAATCCAATTCGTTATTTATGGATAACGAACTAGGTGATTCTTTAGCGAACTAGCTTCTGGTTCGCTCACCTAATTCGCTTCCGCACTCTGTAACGAATCATCCCATTCGTTATGCATATTTAACAAATCAAACAACGAATCAGGAAGTGATTCGCTAAACTAAGGTAACGAATCACATAGTGATTCGTTAATTAATTCAGGCGAATTAGCTAATTCGCTAACGTTAATTCAAACGAAGTGCCTACTTCGTGCCAGCTGTACCTCGGGTTGTGTGCAAGGTTATAAAAGACAAGAAAACGAACAGTTCTCCACTTTTCGCCTTCTTCCTTCACCTTAAAGTAACCTTATTCAAAATTTTCTCTGAAATCTCGACCTTCTTGTTTTGACATTTCAATGATAGATTTGAATTTCTAAGGTATAGCCGATCATGGCGATCTAATTTTAGTAAAAAATGGTTGTGATTTGATAGCAAATTTATTGATTTTTTTAAGGGTTTAAGGGTTTCAGAGTTTTAAACCTATTTATGTATAATTTATGTTAATAACTTGATGATTTAGCTGTCATTGTGATCGGAATGTGATTTCGATATTCTTGGTGGACTTTAATCATCATTTGATTGTTGTTTGCTGGGTTAATTATGATTACTTGTTATCGGTGGTTACAGTGGGTTCGTCTAACCTTGATATTTCAAGATGTTGAGTCTCAATCTCATCAATCTTAGTGTATTAGAGTGATTACGAGTACAATGAGCACATTTTTATGATGATTCGACGATAGTTATGGCCTAATCGTCCCCAGGTTCATATTTTTGACTATCTATGTTCATCCTAATTTTGACCTTGACTTTGTGAAGTCAAAGAACAAGTCTAATTTGACCATTCGTTAAGCTTAGCGAATTGGGACTGTTTCGTGTCCAATTCGTTAAGATTTTACACGAACTTGATTAGCGAATAAGATATTACACGAATCAGAATTTGATTCGCTTAAAATATAACGAGCTAAATTATAGTTCGCCAAAATTCAAATAGTAAATCGCTAAGATCAGTTCGTTAAGTATTTACTTGATAGCGAATCGCCTGATTCGTTATCTTATTGTAACGAATCAGTGTGATTCCCAACGAATGAAATTTATTAATTAACTTAATTTCAATATTCAATTAATTTAATTAAAGAATTTAAAACGTCTAATACGCGTAAATATATTAATTATACATATCCTTTGATTACGTATATACACCATCTATAGATATGTTGATATATTTTGATATCCCTTCTCATATTCGATTTTCTTTATGCAGTAAAACATGGATGATCAAGAACAACAAAATCAACCAAGAACAACAAAATCAACCACCACCAGAACAACCTCCACAGGATCAACAAGATCAACAAGCTGAAGTGATCTTATTGTCGTTTGATAAAAAGCACAACATTTGTGCTTATGTTGATCAAGATGTACCTGATTGGGAAACATTTGGAGATTTATTGACTTTCTTACGACGATCAAAGATACACTATGCTATCACAGCTAGACCAAAGGTGTATCTAAGTATTATCAGATAATTTTGGAACACGGCTGCATATGTTGAAGAAAATCAGATCATCAGGGCTACAATCAATCAAACTCCAATTACAATTGATGTTGTAGTGATTCGCCGAGTACTTCAATTCGATGATAATGACGATTACCCAAGTGAATTTGACAGGTCATTAGTTAGAGGACTATTCACCCGTTTGCACTATAATGGAAATATTCTTAAGTCCATGTTGAATAAGAATGGGGTGTGTGCACCATACAAGTATCTGCTACACGTTTTACTTCATTGTATGAGTGGCCGTCGGGGTGGTTTTGATGAGTGTAGACTGAGTTTGCAGTCGGCCTTTGTTCACTTGATTCTGAACAAGCCGTATAATTATTCAGAGCTAGTATTTGATCATTTGAAGGAACAGGTTCAGCAAACTCTTCAGTCAAAGAAATTCTTGATGTATCCTCGCTTTTTACAGCTAATTATTCAAGATTTGATTCCGAATTTGGTGATTGATCGGACGTTGGTGAACGATGTTCTTGATATGGAACATATGATAGCTGAGACAGTGCATCGTATGTTAATTTATAGAAAGGAAAAACCACAGGATAAACGGATGATTGGTCATATAATCAATCCGAATTATGTATGTCCTCCTAATGAGCGCTAGATCCACGACGATTCGGATTCCGAGCGTGAAGGGGGAGAAGGTGGGAACGGTGATGGTGGATATGATGATGGTGATAATGATGGGAATGATGGTGATGGTGGAGCTGGTGAACGAGCTCTTAAAGAAGAACAAGATGCAGTTGATGCTGCTCTAGCTGCCACCATGAAAGCTCAGCTGGAAAGAAAAAGAAAGGGTAAAGCTGTAGCTACTGGTGAACCATCAAAGAAGCCTCGTGTGTCTGCTGGGGCTGGGGTAATCATTGGAACCCCACCACCACGTCATACAACGCCTCAAAGCTCGGCGGTGCCGCTAACTACTAGCACTCTGATGCTTACTTTGACGACGACGTTGGTGTCACACGAGAGGCTCGGTCTTATTCCTCAAATGGCGTTAACCGAGATACCGAGACCTCCTGCTGCATTGTCTACAGTATTTCCTACTAAATCAATGAGACCTCCTCCTCCGCCAACAACTACTTCTCCTTCTCCACCTCCGCCTAGTGATATCTCATTTATGAGAATTACTCGGCCTCAAGGACCAGTTCAACCTGTTCATCCATCTTTATACAACTTGCCGCCAAGTCGTCAAACTGAAATGCTGCTAAATCTGCTACATCTATATGAAAATCAAATGGCAGCTGACCGTCAAAATCAAGAACGACTCATGGAGAATCAACGACGAATGATGAGTTATATTTCTTTCTGTCAGAAGGAGACTAAGTCGTTGCGTACGATTGTTGAGTCTCAGGGGGTGAAATTAAAGGAATAAGAAGAGTTGATTTTACAATTAACTTGTAAAGAAGATGCCCTCAAGAAACTCAAGAATGACGACGATGATCCTGACGAATCTGGTGCAGGAGGTGAGCCTAAACAATCGCATGGTTCATCCTCTGGTGCTGGTGTTAGTGGCGGTGATGATTCGAGCAAACAAATTATTATTTATCAAGATCCTACAGCTGCCAAACCGATTGAAATGATTGCAGCTAATACGGTGATATTTGTAGATGGATCTGGGGTGGTGAAGAGTGTGGTGAATAGGGACGAGATACAAGTTGGTGAGTTTGTAGAAAGATCCTTGACACAGGAGCAGATTTCAATACTGCTTGGGCTGAATGACGATCAATTGAATGTGTTAGAGGCTGAGCCCGATGTTGAGGTTGTGAATGAAGAAGGGTCGGATGAGGATCTGTTGTTTATGAATACGGACTTTATTTATGAGAAAGAGGATGTAGAAATGGAGGATGTGACTGCTGATGAGTACCCGGACTTGTATCAACACACGAACGTTGATCAAGGTGCTCCGGTATTTCAAGAATAGGTGTTTAAAGAGACTGAGGATGAATTGGAAAAGGTTGTGCAGCGAACAGTACCCTCACTCAAAGAAGTGACTGATGAGGACGTAGAAAGATGGTTCAAACGTCATAAAGTGGATAAAATTATCAGTGCTTATCGTTATGTAGATCAAGAAAGAAAAGATACTGATGCTGCTTGGGTTAAGGCTAATCAGGTGACTACTTTCAAGACCGTTTCAAAGGTACACGGTGACATTGTTTCATGGGCTTATGATTCGGACCTTAAAGTATGTATAGTCAAGTGGGAAAAGGGTGTCCAGTATTATGAGTTTATAAGAGACGTTTTAACTCTACCGCGTTGGGATGTACGAAACCTCGCGAGACGTCCGTTTATAAATCGTGGGGGTCACCAGCATGCTGATATGTTTCATCGGCATCTTCTCTTTGAGGTCAATCACGGCTTCAAGTTCTTCAAGCCCCAGGTCCCTAGACGAAAATGTATTGATGAGATTGATCCAAGGACGGGCTGGAGGAAATTGATCTTGAAGGTGAAGCCTCCAAAGACAATGAAGCAGGTTCCTGTGAAGACAATGCCACAAGATATTTATCTGTCTTTCAACCGTTGGTATTATGAAAACCATACCAGCGAGGCCGTCATTGTTTTGGAAAGAGGTCTGAAGACTAAGTTTATCAAGATAATCGACCCGATGTGGTTGGTTAATTTATCAGAGTCCGACAATGACGTGCTCTTCAGAAAGCAGATTTTGTTCGAGCGCTGTGAAAATTACGACCTGGCTATGCAATTCCAACGAGTTGTTCATGTGTGTCATGAACATGGAATTCATAGTTGCAAAGACTGGCAGTCCAAGCGCTTCAAATAAGTTAAAGACAAAGAGCTCAAGACGAGGGGGTGTCTGTTAGTGCACGGTTTTGCGTCTTGAGTCTTTGTATTTATCGTTAACGTTTTTGTTTATTAATTAATGTAATAATTAATTTATTTAATAGCTAGTTCGTTAAGTTATTGTCTAGTTCGCTAGGGAATGTTAGCGAACTAGACATTAAATGTATTCATTCCTGATTCGTTAGGGGATGTTAACGAATCAGGGGGTGTTTCGCTATGTTAATGTATGTAACGAAGGAGAGGCTGGTTCGCTAGGGGATGTTAGCGAACCAGATCACCTTCTATATATAGTGAACTCCTGTTCACAATTTAAAAAGTTTTTGGTGAGTTAATTAACGAATGGCTGTCCAAACTCTCTCTCAAGCTTCACACTAATCTTATACAAACACCAATACTAATATATTGATAATAGATACACATATATAACACTGAATCAATGTTAATTATGAGCTAGATCCTTAATCGTATTAATAGTATAAACACAGATCTGATATCTGTTAGTGGTTATTGTTATTGATACGAATCATACGGGTTCCAACAAAGAAGAAACATATGGTTTTATAAATAAACTAAAGGTTTATAAATTACTTTTAAACTAAAGGTTTTTAAGTAGAAGAGATTTGAACTAAAGGTTCATCGAGGTAAAGTTTATAAAATAAGACTAAAGGTCTTAATCCGGATTGTATATCCGACTAACAAATGGTTATACTCGTACCATAGGTGCGAGATAGCAACGGGAAAGACCCTCGGACGGTGTTGGAAGCCGATCCAAATCAAAAGGTGAATACGCCCCAACTATTACAAACTTGTTTTCAAAACGAGTCAACGTGTTATATGAAAAGCTTTACATGAGACTAAGTATCTCTAAAACATTTATAAAAAAGGGTATAAATACTAGCCTCAGGCTATCGTGTACGTTTGTCTGGATCCTTTCATATGTGGTGGGCACATCACACCTGGTCACAATTACGCTCGCCTGCGAGTATGACCTTGTGTATACGTATAGGCACTCAACTAGTCGAACGCTGCGGTGTTTCGCTGGGGGAACCGAGTATAGAGACTTAAGTTTATAAATTGTATTGTTTTAACTTGATTATTCCTAAGCCACGTTGGGCCGAGACCTACGTAGTCTCGAAGGGTGATTAAGTAAAGAAAATATTTTTAGCGTCAGCATATTCACCGGCATTCGTTGCTGACGTATTTTCTTACATTTTGCAGGTGACCAAGATTAGCGCTTGGAGTGACGAAGTGCTAAAAGATATCCGATGACTCAGATCTTTTGTTTAAACATAATATAATGTAAATGGTGGTTTTTCTTAAACAAGTAATCTTTTAAAACATTAAACGGGAAACTTTTAAATCCCGTCTTTTGAATATGTAAATATTTATAATTTAAATCCACATGTTTACAAGTCTTCCGCTAATTAACCGTAACTCTGATTTATTTACGAATGTTGTACCAACATAAGTGTCACACGCCTAGGCCGTGGTTTGGGGTGTGACATAGATGAACCCGTTACCTCACCCGAAACCTCCCCAGCCCGCTTAGATGAACCAATGCCCTCCATGTTTGAGGACATAACCATAACCACCCAAACTAAAACTTTCACCTCACCTAGAACCACAATACCCGTCACCTCACCCACATACCAATTTACCTCACCTATTAGAGACACATCTTTTTGGCTATCCACATTCACCACATCTAGCCCAACCTAAACCACCTCAACCACCACAACAACCAGCCTACCCTTAGCCATAACCACATCCTTCCCAACCTTATCCCTAACCTTACCCATACCAACCACACCACACTCGACCATAGCCACCACACCTCCCTCAACACTTAGGAGCCCTGTGATAGCCGCCACTCCCATCTCAAGTGGGAAATCGAAGAAGTCTCCAGTGTTCAAAGATCCTGTCCTAGATAGGCTCGCGACACTGGAAGAGGCTAATGAGAACCGTGCACAACGGGAACTCATGCTGATCAAATTCTTAAAGGATAAACTCGTCAGCGTGATGCCTTAGCCAATCAATTGGCTATTCTTCAAGAAAGGCATGATCTTGATCAAGCCAGAATTGAAAGTCAGCAAAACTGGATCAACCACTTGCATAAAAGAATTGACAATCAGCAATTGTTAATCAACAAGAATTCTCTACACGATGCTGAACAACACGTTGATATAGAAAGGCTTGAGTCCCGAGTTAGACAATTGGAGACTGGTCTTCCCTCCTCTTCCTACTTTGCTGAAAACTTCAAAAGAGAGATTGAGTCTACTCTCGACAAAGTGTGGATAGACTTTGAACGATTAACTTCAAGGGTGAGTGGATTGGAAAGTAGTGAGAATAGAGACGTGAGCAGGGTCATGGGTGAGAGTGTCAGACTGCAAAACCTTGTTGAGCAGTTAGAGGATGAATTGGAAAATCAACGCGCCGAATAGGGGCGTGTTAATGAGTCGCTAGTTAACCGATACCTTGTTGTAATGGAGGTTATGCGCTTAACCGATGAGGATGTTGAGAACCTTATGGTTCACTTGATGAGGACCATTTGGAGGTTCCTTCGTGTAGCAGAGCCAAGGGCTGAGCAAGTCAACCGAAGACAAACTATGCTTGCTCGTTTAGCCATTTATTCCGAAAGGGTCAGAGCTCTAGGAAGTGTACACGGCTGGTGGTTCAGGCTCAAAGACTGTTGATGAGCCTAAAGTTGTTGTAGGAACCGTCACCGGCACAAAGCCTGTAGCTACTACTGCTATTTTGTTTGAGCAGGTCAGTATTATAAGTTCATCACTTGTTGCACCCACCACTAGTGCACAACTAAGTGTTGTGTTCACCACTGCTATGGTTATTCGTCCTGATGTACAACCTTTAGCACAAGGTGGTGGTGATGACGGTGATGATGGGGATGATGATGACGAGACTGATAGTGGAGACGAGGAGGAGGATGATAAGGAAAATGATGATCAGGACGATGACCACGAGCATGATAACTATGATGAGCCTCGTGGTGGTGGTTGTGGTGATGGTAGTGGTAGTGGTAGTGGTAGTGGAAGTGGTAGCAGGTAATGCTACCGGAAATAAGGCGGCTGATGTTGAGCCGTCAAAGGAGGCTAAAAAATGAGGGAATCGGAGGCTGCGGTGGAGGTTGAGCTCGCCTCTTTACTAAATGTCTGTTCTTTTGCAGATACCATTCCTTCAGTTCAGAAATCCGTGGATGAAAATAAAGAAGATGATGATGACGGAATCAACTATTCTCCCAACCCCGACACACCACCAACTGGGGAGAATGTTGAGCCAGCCGTTGACAAACATGTTGTCACTCCTGTTGCTGCTCCTGCTCAAAGGAAGTCAAGAAAAGGAATCAAGTATTATAGCGTGAGCAGGATGGGAAGCATGCGATGGAGGTCGAAGCCTTACCATGATTTGAATCTCATTTTGTACGCCAGATACCATAAGGATAGCAAAAGTTGGGATGTTCGGCGGACAAATGGTGATCTTATATATCTCACTATGAGAGATATGCACTCGCTATCGAAACTTGACATGAACTTCTTTCGAAAGACGATAGCTCGAGACGATAGCAAAGACATTATCAATCATGGTTCAAAAACAAGTTTTTGAGAAGAGAATGGAGAGCTGACTACCCGAATTTCGCAGTCAATCCGGGTAGGTCATCAAGGTGAAGAAGATCAACCCCTTCTCAAACAAGCCGTCCAAGGAAAGAGAATACAGAATGCCTGATGATCATGGCGAGCCGATCTGCCATGGGATGCCTTTCGAGGACAACTTTCTTCACGACTTCATTGCATGGGAATTCGACAACTAGCATGGCGAGGTTATCATACACTGCAATCGCAGTTATGAGCTCAGATTCTTTGATGAGCATCAACTGGCAGGGTTTGGACTCCGTGACCTCAAGAAGCTAGTTGAGTCACCCCTCTGTACAGTCGAAGACGTTCGTCGTGACAACACTGACGCCATCGTCGGAAAGTTTAACAAGTTTGTCATATTACTTGTTGAAAAACAACCATTTGAAGAAGATCCAGACGGTGTATTCGACTATGAGTCTGCATGCGAGTGGTGAGAAGAAAATAAAGCAAATACCAAAGACTAGAGGGAGATTGTAAGGCACGTTTTGGTAGTAGTCTTTCGTATTTGTATGTAGTTTCATTTATGTTTCTCGTTTGTTACGTTTGTATGTATTGGGCCTGATGCCTTATGTATTTGGAGCCCATTGGGCCTTTATTAATGAAAGGGTGTATGAGAATACACACACATATATAAAGTGTGTGTATCACATACACCAATACAACCTTTTGCCATATTATTGTTCTAACAACCTAACTCTCTCTCACCCTCTACCACCTTCGGCCTTCTTCCCTTACACCACAAGATCCGAGATCTCGATCGTAGCTAGTTGTTTCCGCCAACTAGTTGAGAGGTTAATCCAAGACGACTAGTACTTATTTTGTTGTGTTGTTTGATCCGGTCACGAAACCTACATATAACATGTTCAACCAGATATAATGGTGTATCATTTACAAAGTTAAAAACTTTTTGTAGTAAGTTTTTGTGCATAAACACATAACGGGCATCAAACCAATTACAATGTTGCACATATACCAATTACAACAGGGCGTACATTCTTATGTTTGGTTCAATTCTGTAAAGAGTTTTGATGCACATGTAAATAACAATGTCTTTAGAACAATGCAATCATATTCCTGGTCTGATTCAATGTTGTAATGAACTTTTTAACGCATATATAACATGTTTAACGCTTCATTCACTTTTAGATTAATTCATTATAATGATTTTTGATGCATTTGTATATAGTGGTGCATCTAACCAATTATAACGGTGTCCAACTTTGTATATATAGTTTCGAATATCAAATAAACGGTTGAAAATCTAATAATCATTGACAAAAAATCTAATATAACTTAATACAATTTTCTAGCAAGTTACAAAATGAACGGGATACTTTTATAAATTGATAGAATTTTTTTCTAGTAAACTAAAATATATTAGTATTATAGCACATTAGAGTTGCTTTAAGTGTTTGTGATTTTAATATTATCGTGATCATTTTAGTATAATTGGATTTCTTTAAGATCAAAGAGAAATAAGAATAGAAGTTTGTAGGAGTTAGAAGTTGTTAAGTACATGCTCGCTCAAGAGTATTTTTACTTCGTGCGCCAATTAACTTAGGGTGGATTCAAGGGGGTAAGTGTTCCAAGGGGCAGAGAACTATGTGTATTCCAATTAATCATCAATAGTAGTTACTATTAATTGATCAGTAGCAATTTGGTCAATCAACGCCAAACAATCGACATCAGTAATTGTGAGAATTGAATGTCAACAACTGATTGCCATTGGAAGTTGGATTTGGTGGCAATTGAACTATAAGTGGCAACTAATTAAGTTACTATTGGTGGTGGTTTCCCACTTATATACTTGTCAAACGATTGACAGTTATAACCATTAGTATAATCATCAACTGGCGTGCTGCCTGTGTTGGTTCATCCCCTATATAGGGAAGGCCTTTGGCTTGACTCTTATAAGGATTATAATCCATAACATTTCACACATTTGTTGTTGTGTTTCTTTTGAATTATTCAAGTGGACTTTCGGTATATACTGTTGAGATGTTACAATCTGAGAATGCCTAATATGATTCCGAAACATACTAGACCTTAAAAGACTACGAAATTAACTATAATTAAAATTTCTCAAGTCCTTTTTACCTTAATTAACATGTAACTATAATCTTCTCATTGAAAGCTTTTATAGGCTTACTGTTAAATATAAGAAACAAAGAGCAAGAAATAAATCCAGGCAGCTGTTGGTGCCTTTAATTCAAAGAAAAAAATAATAAATAACAAACTATACAGGTGCCTTTAATAAATCTATAAAACGCATATATATAATAAAATTATACATATAGCAGTTATATAGCTCTATATATTAGCTCCCAGCCCCACTCCCAATCCCCTTCGCCAGTCACCACACACATACAGCAAACTACAAAGAGCAAGACTTTAATTATGCTCAAACTTTGATGCTATTTTGGTATAAATTTTAACGGCTGAGTTCAAAAAACAAAAACTTCATGATACATATTAACATATATGCATTCAAACACGTACACATGCACGCACATATATGAAATATACGTTTATGTTTATATATGAGTTGATTATACTTACATGTACATACATGTATGTATATATCAGAATCAGAAACAAGAGATCTAAACATAAATATTTTTTATTTCTCTAAGATATAGAATATTCGACCATCTGTAATGGATGGTCATCATGGCGTCATCTATGTCACATGAGCATGATGGCGCCCCAAACACCGCGCCGGCTTAAACATTGGTAGGAATTATGGGTGGGAGCGCCATCTCCATAACGGCAACCTTTAAGCTCCTTTCTGTTGGGATCGATCCACTCACTAACAACCAATCAAGCTTTTTTTTCCTTTTTTGTTTCTTTATTTCCTCAACCATCATAGCTAGCTGGGTAACCCACAATGCGCCAGTTAAAAGGTGGGCTAGTTAAAACGTGTCTGCTACATGGCAGTACATGACGTGACGATTTAACTAGCCAGTTATACCCACGTTCTCTAGTAAAATGAAAATGAGGATGAGACATCAGGAATAGTCGGGATAGCTCAGTTGGTAGAGCAGAGGACTGAAAATCCTCGTGTCACCAGTTCAAATCTGGTTCTGCAAACACAAACATGAAATTATGACCGGACAACATTGTCATTTTTATAAACCAAACTTTGTTTAATTAATTCTTGATTAAAAGACTCTTTAAGCTGTCCTTCAATTTGCTTTTCATTTTTCTGTACCATAGATTTAGTTTTATTTATATCAATTTTATTAAATGTTTTCATGTTTTAGTTTATTTTTTGTTTAATTAATTCTTGATTCAAAATACTCATTTAGTATAGAGTTAAGTGCTATTTTCATACCCGTGGTTTGTTCAATTACGCCACTTTAGTACCATTTTTGAATTTATTGCAAATGACTACCTCAGTTTTCTAAAACTTGCAATTTTAGTACTTTTTCTAACTCCGTTTATTTTTGTCCGTTAAATCAAAGGTACTTTGGTAATTTTGTTATTTTCTTTATTTTTTTTCTTTTCTTTTAAACACCTTCATCCCTTTGTATCCATAAATCCCCAAATCTCTAGATCTTAACAATCCAAACCCTAAATCCCCCAATCAAGCCATTTCTCTTACTTTGATCCTTGTCGGAAAAACGCCCCAACCACAGCCGCACGCTCCTTCTGTTCGCCGGAAAATTGCACATTCAGTTCGCGGGGAGAACATGCGCACAGTCTGTTCGCCGGAAAAACGCACAAAACTACCGCCACACCCAGTTCTTGCTCGCACCACCAACCACTTACATCCACCATCTTCACCCGCCTCCATCATCCCTATCGTTACAGCACCATCACCGTCATCTCCATCATCGGAAAAGGCAAAATTACCAAAATTCACTCAAAAACCCAACAAGAATAATAATAATCGAGCTTACCAATTCGATTAGGTTCTTGACTAGCTCATCGAGCTTACCTAATTGAGAGGTGTGTTTATTCAGTAAAAAACGTTGAAGGTTAAGAGTGTATAAATGAAGAATAACTTGCCTTTGATATCCATGAATGATGGAGTGAGGTAGATTCACTTGGTGGAAACCATTGATGTTGTTTACTATGATTGAATATGGATTATTATTATTGGGGTTTTGAGTGAATTAAAAAATCTAGGGCATAAATCAGATTCAGACTCTACAGGGATGATGGAAAGAGGAGAGAGGTTGATTTGTAAAGATAAAGGGGAATGTGTTAAAAAGAAAATAAAAAATAAAGAAAATAACAAAATTACCAAAGTACCCTTGATTTAATGGACAGAAATAAACATAGTTAGAAAAAAGTATTAAAATTGCAAATTTTAGAAAGCTGAGGTAGTCATTTGCAATAAATTCAAAAATGATACTAAAGTGGCGTAATTGAACAAACCACAGGTATGAAAATAACACTTAACTCTTTAGTATAATAAGCATAAAACGGGTAAAAACAACTTTTGATAAACTCATATTGAAGCGGTTCGCTTGTGATAATGGTGGAGGTGTTGATCTTGTCGTAAAATAATGGAACATCAGGTATCTTCCTTACCACGCCAGAAGCTCTTGATCAGCTAAAAGATGAATTTGTTAGGCGTTATTTCTCCGGGTAAGATATGATAATATAAATTTAGTTCGTGGGTGGGAAAGGAATATGGATCGGATGGACGGCGGAAGGAGCGTGGGGAAGGGGTGAGAGTGAGACAGACAGATATTCTAGATGGGACCCATGCACAAAAGGAATCCTACGCACACAGTGCGTAAGTTAGGGGCTGAAATGAAATGAAATGAAATGAAATGAAATGAAAAGATATATGTATGATATGGCAACGGAAGCTAATCATTTCGAATTGTCTTGAAAATTGTAGTAATTGCGACGCCTTCTTTCCTGCCTTACACACCTAAAATCATCATTCCTTTTGGAACTTTTGGAATGTTTTTTCCTTTATTACGGCCGCCCAGAACATTATATATGCATATTCCATTTTTATAATTTTATATATATTCTATCAAACTTATTTATTCTAATTCAATTCATTAACAAATGATGATCAAAAGAAATTATATGGATTAGCAGGTCGGAAAACAAAATTTGAACCGAACTCAAATTAGGTTTCCTGTTCGGTTTCAAAGTTCGTTAGTTCAGTTCGGTTTTTATTAAAAAAGATTCAAACTGAACCAGTCAACACCCTGCCTAAAGTTATGCACAAATTAATACTCGAGATTGATATAATCACTCATGTTGTGTTTTCTTATCTCATTAGTTAATAAAGTATTGGTAGGTCCTTAGAGTTTTTCAAACATAAAAAACCAAACATTTTAGATCTTTGTACAAATGATTGTGGGTCCTAAATAGTCAATGACACATAAGCACAATATTATTATGATCATTTTTATGTAAAACATGTGATCCAAACTCAAAAAAGACAAAAACCTATAAACGTTTGGAGAGAAAGGTAACATGGTACGATGTTGTTTGTTTTGGGTTAGGTGATGAGGTATTGGAGAAGTACGTTTAGTCTTTATGGAAGTACAAGTAGTTAATGCATGAGCCATACACTAGAAAAACATATTGCATCACATTTGAGACCCTTTTTATGTAATGTCGTGTAAACAAGTTGCCATTCTCATATAAACTTATAAGTACATCAAGTATGTTGTAAGTACCACTCCTTCCTGCCTTTTCTACTTTCAACTTGTCTACCTTACGTATGCTTAATAGACAATGAGTGCAGTACGATTATGATTATCACATGTAGATCCAAATATGTAGGGTCAGGTCAGGTCGGGTCCATCGGGCCTAACTATGAACATTTTAGTCTAATTAAGTGTTGGATTCTAGTGTGATCAATCACCCGATTCAATAAATATGAAAATAATAATTAATCCAATTAATTAATATATGCGCAACGGAATTATAAAACGAGTGATCAACACTTTAACGAATCCGATAGGATCCGGTTACAAAACGACATACAAGCACGATAATAATATACAATATATTATTAACTACTAATGAGATAAATTATACCTCGGTCAATGATTAGATGGTCGAGACACTTAAAGAACGACGCTAGGTGACGAAACGAGACAAGTCCGATAGTGGTGGCGGCAGTTAACGGAACAGCAAGTAGCAGCAGCTACTGGTGGTTCGGTGTTCCGGCTGTGGTTGCGGACTAATTTGCGGCAGCCCAAAATTGAGTAGTAAAAACATAGAGTTGAGGGCCGGCTCCTGTTTTGATTATTTTCCAAGAAAAATGGATTACATTGAAAATCTTGGATTGTTATCCAAATTTTAATAATCGAAGCGTATTATTAATTAAAAAAAAGATTTCCATATAATCCATATATTATTAACAATAATATTAACCGGGCCTCAAAGTTCAACTCGGTTCAACTCTCGCTTAAAGCCTGCTCCATGTTTATTTATCTAGTAGTAATAAGCTATATGAAACTTACAATATGAAACTTACAATATAACTATATATAATTATTATTTATATTTAGTATAAATAATAAATCTCGTTACTATTCGTCTTTACCGATTAATAAAGTTAAGCGAGTTAACGCTCGTTACCCGAGGTGTAACTCTTACGGGGTCATAGCTCGGTCAACCACTTTAACTTACTCGAACCGGTCCATTATTTCCATTATTAAGAATACTACAATTAGCTAACTTCATTTTTTTAACATTGTTTGGAACTATCCTAATACTCGAGTGAGTCTTCCTAAGACTGGATGTCAACAATCTATATTGATTTTGACGCTTCAGGCCTAACTCACCCAAAAACAATATCAAAGAGGAAACTCACCACTATAGGAAAACCCCCTTAAGTCAAGTTTTAAACCTGAGACCTCAAAAATTCCAAGCCTTAACCATCATCCCACGCCAGTTAACCAAAACGCCAATTGCCATCAGCTAACTTTATATGTGATGAGAAATCACTATTCATTTTAACCGCTCATCAACCTACAGTCGGCTCAATTTGTTTTATTTTTTTAAATTTTAATCAATATTACAATTAAAATTTGAAACTTTAGTTCCTGAAGTTTAACTATAGATACCCTTTACACCCTATACTTATCCAGTTCAGTTCAGTTCAGTTCTTCCGTTTCTTTTGTTTTTTTTATCTTTTGTAACGTTTAAAATACAGATCTTATTAAACTACAAATGTACTACTTCGTAGTTATTATTTTTATATATGTTTCCATGTAAATTTCATTCAAACAGAGTTGTGCTTGATAGATAATGTAAAAGTCATCGAAACACAAAGGTATAGCCCGTCATATCTGCTTATAATTTTCGTTTTTACTCTCACAACTTTTAAAAAATCTGAATTTACCATTACAACCTGTTAGCTTTTATTACGGTTTCGGTTTTTTTAGTCCAGTTTTGCCATTACGACATACATAATTTTATTAGCATTTCGACATGAAATTTTTAATGTTTCGTTTCTTTCTATAAGTTTCGAATATTATCAACGCCCCTAATGCAAGGTGCGGCCATGCCCATGCCTACTAGTTAATGTATTAAATATTTAAATTAAATGTGATTACAAAAACAAATACTTTAATAGCAGGTTAGTAACATCATTGTTTTATACAGGATGTTGGCAGGAAATTGAAGCTGTATAGATAATGGTGGTACCTGTTTCTGAAGACAGCCATCAAACATAAATATATTTTCTACTTTCTTCCAACATATGCTGCCAGTTTTGACAAATCCGGGATCCAAAACGACAATTCAGAAGAACCCGTAACAAACATTAGACAGCCCGGGGCCCATTTTATGACAGGTGGTTCGTTTTCAGTGCTCAACCAACTAGCCACCTGTAAAGAATTAGGTTGGGACACAAATAAGCGTCTGCCTTTGAATAACTTTGTAAAATAAATAACAAATGCTGAATTGATTATAATAATACTTTGAACCATACTTCTTTGCCACTACGAATGTTCCAAGCATAAACGCTGCCATCCCCCGAACCTGCAAAATAACATTCTGATTAGAATCCATCACACACTGATTATTATAGAGGATTTGCATTTCACCTGATATAACAAACGATCCTTCGGGACTAAAAGAGGCCTCCAAAGTAGAATTACTTGAGACCGGCTTTACATTATGCGTGCCTAGCTGCATAAAAAAGGTACAAAAACAAGCCTCAAACGTTTCTATATATGAATTGAAATCAAATTTGACTATTCAAAGAATTTTATAGTTATAAATAATACTCACAAGTGTACCACGAAAGGAGTCAAGTACATAAACATGCCCGTCCTTAGTTGTCAACAACATAAGTCTACCATCATTACTGAATTTGACAACATTTGCATCCGAGACGTCTCCACCAACAGAAAATATTTCAAAAGGACCCTTCACGAGATCAAACTTCACAAACTTAATATTTGCTTACAGTTTGAATTAAAAATTAAAACACAGTATTTTTAACCTTTTCATAATTACGTGAATCAAACATCCTTATCGATCCTCCAAAAGCAACTGCAAAGACAAGCCCTTGATCATCATAAGCTGTTGCTGGTCTTCCTTGTACACGTAAAAGTCCCTAAATCCATAAATAATCAACTAGTTTCATAGAATATGCATGCATACATATATACACATACAACGTTGTAGAATATAGAAAACAACCTGACATTTATCAGCTCTTTGATCCCAGAGTAGAACAGTTCTATCAAGAGAGCCAGAGATAAAATGTTCTGCTCGTGCACATAAACTGAGGGAGACAACCCTAGAAAAAACAATGACACAAAAAGTTGGCCGGTCAATTCAGTACTATAATTGCAAGCACGTAAAATGGGATATGATGTGGGACCCTACCTGTCATGATGACCTCTAAAGTAGCGCAAGTATTTGTTGTCGTGCAATGAGAGAAGTCGCAGAGATTCTGCACTATGAAATAAAATAAGGATTAAGGACTAACTGAAAGCACACGTAAAACGATTATTATGATATACGAACCATCCCATCCGTTTTTGGAGGAGTATATAACAGTCGTGGGATGTGAAGTAAAGGACACCAAGTCAACTCCATACTTTTTGCTGTTAATCGTCTTCAAACATCTGCAATAAAGAAATCACTGTATCAGCAACTGGATATTAAGTATACACTATACTACATATAAGTTCACTAGTTATATACAACCGCAGTAGTCAATTATACATATAAGTTCACTAGTTATATACAACCACAGTAGTCAATTATACATATAAGTTCACTAATTATTTTAATTTACTGCTGTGCTACAGAAACTTATTCCTTGTTTCAGAAAATTCACAGATATCAAACAAAAAACATACGTTGCATTAGCCACATCATAGAGTCGAATGGACTCATCATCACTAGCAGTCACCAAATAACTTGAAGCCCTGTGAAAATCCATTGAACTTATCCTACCACTCTGCAATTAAAAAGATTTGCGTATCAGTATATCAATTAACTGGACAGTAAAATTATAGTGCAACATCATGACCATAAATCAACTTATGTCTACAGATATACGGACCATGATCGGGAAAATGAAAATCACATTATCAAGTATAAACCTCAAAAGCACTAACCACTTTCCACTTGAGTCTCAGTATGACAACAGAAAAAAAGATAATACAAAACCAAGAATATAGCTTCAGTTGTAACTTGTAAGTAATACTGAAGTCAGCTCAGTTGAAATGAATTCATTGGAGATATTAGCACTTATCAACAACACCATGTGATATTAACACCAATAAAATCAAAGCTAAAAACAAATTCCAGTTCCAGAACAAAACAAAACAGTAACCAGAAATGATATTAACATTCTGAAGTTAAGTAACGAAGTCGAACCTAGCTGTTAAACACAGTTGCTGCTATATATTATATAATAGGTTAGCTTGTTGGCTTCTTGCAGATATTGAATTTGAATTGATGACATTCCACTAAACTAAAGTGTTATTTATAGAAACCAATATCAACCGTCGCTAATATTACAAGTTTATACATGATTTACTTTGCATATAATAATATTCCACTAAAAGTACTAACAACATCATCTGCTGCATATATATAACCTATAGAAGCTTTGAAACCCTAGAATTGCAGTGATCACGAACTGTCAGCTATGAATAAAATTCAGATACAGAAAATGATGCTTACGTAATCACGGAAGGCCATGCCTACTTCCATGCTCTGAATAATCTCTTCAGTAAGCTCCAGTGAGACCTTATCTTCTCCATCTGTCTGTCCACCTGCACACCAAACGATAACGAAACCTCAATTAACTGAAGCATTAACGAAATAAATACTGGCATGTTATGAATCGATCGACGGAGTTTAAGTACTCGCCTGCCATTGGCAAGCTTCAAGCAACCGATGTGTGTTTTTTCGGTGGCTCTATCTGTTAATAGATGTAATAATGCGTTGAGTTTTGAAAGATAAGTGGAGAGTATAAGGTGAATTGGTGATTTTGGAGGGAACAGGGGTTTTATTAGCCGGATTCCGGTGTATCGCCGTCGTCTCTTCCGGTCTTCGGGTTAGTTATCAGGTGTTTCCGGTTTCGGCCCAAATATACATACATGTTGTCATGTTGATGTTCGGGCCCGTATAAATCAACAATCATATTTTCATAATACCATTTCCAAGAGTTAATTATACACATTACATACATTACACAAACCGACAAACATTTAAAAATGATTTTGATCGTAAGACTAGAGTAATTATGCTATAATTTTTGGACTAGAGTAATTATTATTACACTATATTATTTTTATAACATAATTACACTAGTTTAAAACTCTAATTACTCTATTTATTCGTATGTTTAGTTGATTGATTTTATTTATACCAGTAGATCTCACCCTACATATTTAAGACTTAATACTAACTTTTATTATAAAAAAAATAAAAAAAAAACTCTATAAATTTTATAAAATTACTATTTGTTAATTAAAATAATAAGTTATTTAAAAATGTAAAAACCCATAAGTGCTAATTGACTGACGAGTGATCGGAGAAATGAAATGACATGGTGCAACGGTGATATCTTTGCGTGGTGGTGAAAACTAGCGGTAAAGAGAGTGATGGTGTGTACATGATGTGTGTGAGTAGTCGTGGAACAAGAGGGAGACTGGGAGAGAGAGATTGATGATGCCTCAATGATATCTGCGTTAAACAGTGGAAACCAATTGTCCATCTTAATTAATAGCAAATCTAACAAGTCCTTTTTAAACACTCATTACTAAGTTATTGTTACATCAAATTTTTCCAACTATTTTCAAGCATGCTCATTTATTCTTCAGTACTACGTCCGTTATCAAACACCCAATATACACACATATGTGTGTTTTCCAAAGGGCGTTTAGTGAGCATGGCCTTGAAGAATAAATGGTTGTGTTTGAAAAATGGATAGAGATTTAACATGACATATGCAGCAAATATTTTGTTTTTATGTTAGAGGGGCTTATGTGCTTGCATTTGGAAATCTAAACGAGCTCGAGCAGGGTGTGGGATAGAGTTCGAATGAGGCATCAACCACAGATCTCTCCACCATCCGAAACTAGATGAGCGCTCCAATGGAGTCATCCGACCACCTAGATGTCCATTTTGCCATGTGTCCTCTATCGTCCATTTAATTACATATGTTATAGGGGGGGGGGGGGGTTCATTACTTATTTATAATTTTTGTATAAAAATATTCCATGTGGTTTGCAAAAATATAAAATGGTCATTTTCATAAATTTTACTCTGTTTTAATGGAAGTTAATGTTAAACCAAAATATGTTATAAGTTGAAAACCTTATATGTCAATTGTGTAACCTTTTAAAAGAATCATCTTTTATTGTTTAAACTAGCTTTTAGCCAACGTGTTACGCGGGTTACTTTTAGTTTTTTTTATAATTGTTTTTTTTAATTATTGTTTATGTATATTTTTCAATTAAGATGTGTTTAGATATTAAACTTAAAGGTTGCATGAACTTATAAAATATGTTATATATATATATTAGTTGTAGTTAAAGTATAGTTTGTTTTGTTTTTTGTTTATATCTCAAATGGGTCTCATTGGTCTAGTAGTTAACGTGACCCAACATTTTGTTATTTAAGATGTGAATGTTCGTCTTAGTATACATGAATGCATAAAGAACTTTATATGGTTTGTGTTATTTTCGTTTATATTGAGTTGTTACGGTTTGTTGGTGATGTAGAACGTATATGTTGTTTAATGGATCACCAAAAATGGGCTCTTATGTGTCTGTCAATTAATTTAGCCCAACATTTTGTTTTTTGTTATTTAAAATATGTATTTTGTGCTTGATAGTGAATTAAGCTTTTAATAAATTGATGTATTTGAATTTCTATAGGCTAATTCTAGTTCCACGTCTATCTGAAATGAGTACGTCATGTGTTATCATTTTATTTTTTGGTGAATTATTAATTTATTATACTTTTTCTAGTACGATGTTTAGTTTGTGATTTTCTTATTATTTTATATGTATTTGTTGTATTTTTAGATTTTGTAATTTAGTTATTGATGTGTATTAAAAGAACATTTAATTTGTTAATTAGTTTTTATTCTTATCAAATATAATAGAAGTTATATTAGTTTATGAATTATTAACGAAAATTTCATGATCATATATAAAAACTAAGTTTTTAAAAATTTATTATTTTGTTAATAATGTATACGGTTTTAATATTTTATACATAAATTTTTGCATTATAAAGTTTTATAGATTTATTTCTTTTTTATATTTTAAAATGGGTAATAAACGGAAGTCGTCATTTAAAAGTGACGCTATAATGATAACAAACCGTTTTGAGAAACTCTTTTCTCGCCTTCTTTATCAAATTTTTCGTTTCATCTAACAATTATAAACACTAAGTTAATATTCCCCTTAATTAGGACGAATTTTGTTGTTAAATGGAAGTTTCGTAGGTTGATGAAGGGATTAGTGTTTGTTCTTAGTTTATTTAATCAAACATTGTGTCAATAACAATTTACAACCACTTTTAAAATAATATATTGGTTTTAACTAATCTCAACTATTAACTTTTGGCCAATGCCGATCATAACTAACGAAATGACTAATGACAGTCCCACCTTTTATCATATTTTTTTCTACCAATGAACCCTGACTAACAAAATCCTAACGTCGTTAGTTTTCATGATGTGACATTCTTATTTGACATATATGTGGCATGCTTGTGTGACATATTGCACTGTCACCACCACCACCATGGCAGTCACCACCACCACCAGTTTTCTAAAAATATTTTATATATGTTTTATTGAGTGAATTTTGATTTTTGAAGTCAAGCCAACAAGTTTAAAAAGAAGATAAACTATTAATATGCATCTGTCACTTAACTTCTAGAGTTCACATGGTACTTCAATGAAGCAAATGATAATACAAGCTTTAACCTTGATGGCTCATCCTGCCAAATATGAAGTTGATATTATAACTCGTTTATAAACAGTCCATTACAAAGCATGATTACAAAGAAATTGCGTATACCTGTTGTATCTTCTTTATCAGAAGAATTATATTTTGAGGATACAATGGAGCTAAAATAGCATTCATCTTCTGCCAATGCATTCATAAAATTCTGTCAAGGTTAGGTCGGATTGCGCGAACCCATTAGCATGATTACAAAAACACAATGCAATAAATTCCAGACAACTTTTTTAACCAGTGTGACCCATATAACCCTTTTAGGATTATGTTTTACTCTTTCTTCTAGTATAGTTAATTAGAGCTTGTAACTGTAGAAAGTTTTCTAAAAGCGTTTATATAAATATATCTATAGTTACTACTATGAAAATATACGCTATTTATTATAACCATTATATGTATTTCCAATCAGCTTACATGCTAATTTAAGCCTATAAAAGAACCGGACATTAACGAACTGTTTAGCTGGAAGTTCATCTTCGTTTATTTAAAAAACGAACAAACATGAACATGCATTATGTCTGTTCATTTATGTTCGAGAGCATCCAATTATGTTCGTTCATTTATGTTCATTTATTTACGTTGATGTATTTTCGTTCGTTTATGTTTTATAAGCATCTAAGTAGTTATATACATAAATATGAAAATAAAAAGGGCTCGTTAAAATGAATGAAATAATTTAAGCCACTAATTTAGATGCGTTTTCTGGATAAAATGTGATGTATTAGACTTGTTCATTTCCATTACAAACAGTTCATTTAGATTTTAAATGACCCAACATGAATGCACACAGACATACCCTTATTTTTTATGAACGATCATGAACAAAGTAATGATAAGGTACATTGGAATACCAAGGATTCCATTATGCCAACGGCCTAGTGTTTTCCATTTTTTGAAAGACGAAGCTAAATATTTTGGTCTAAATGTAAACAAAATATGTAACCTCCATTATGGCCGAATCTCAATCAAATACGCTTCTTGTTAACACTGGACCGCTTATGATGTATGACTCGTATCAATTGAAAAAGAAACCAACACCTTAACTTTAACTTTCTGAACTTGTTGTATTGATGCATGAAGATAATAATTCCAGAATTGACCTTGTTTTCAACATGCTTGATATATGATGATAAAATATTAGTAAGTTGTTACTCGCTACCCAAAACAACATCAACAATGTTCTTGAAATAAGATTTTTTAATCATGTCAAATGATTTAACATTTGGGATTCTTTTGTAATAGAAAATTGGTGTTACCTACAAGTGATTATTTTCTTTTTAGTTTTTTAATAAACATATTATGGTAGTGATCATACTATTGTTGTAACAGAAATAATTATCTAAAAAATATATTACTAAACAAAACCATATGAATCCAAAAAGTCAAACAAACAGATGTGAAAAAAATATATACTGAGTTGAAAGTGAAAGTGAAGTTTCAAACACCAACAATATCGTTATCTAAAAAATATATTATTAAACAAAACCATATGAATCCAAAAGTCAAACAAACAGATGTGAAAAAAAAAACGTTGCAAATTAAATAAGCATTTAGGTTAAAGTGAGTTATGATCTACAAATAAATCAGGAGATAAAACAATTTACAAATCCTTAAAATAAGTTATATCCAATATGCATAAAAGAAATTATTTGATCATGAAACCCAAAGTTTACTGGAATACCCCACTGAAGTACTTAAGTAAATTAAAACAATCAACATGAAATTAAATTTTCAAAATAATTATTTGATCATTAAAGTCAAACTCCACCAGAATACCCTACTGAGGTGATTAGCCCAAAATATTAAGGTAGTATTTGTTGTGGAGGATTAGAAGGTAGAATGTAATAAGTCATTGCAAAGAGATGCAAAAAAACTTATTTGGTTACCATGAATGAATGGAATAGATCATTCCATAAGTAATGAAACTCCTTCCTTTTTTAGGAATTTCATTCTTCTGGGTATGGGTGTTTTTTTCCATTCCTTCAAGGAATGAAAAAACTAAAAGAGTTAACAATCATTATTAGTATTATATAATTATAATGATATTATTTTATTATTATTTTTCAATTATGGTTATTAATTATTTTATTATTCATTATTGTTTTGTATATTTTAATATAACTATTATTATATTAGAAATATTACTACATTATTAATATTAGTTTTTTTTAAATTTGACGAGTTAACATTTCACAACGCACATACGTGATTCAACATTATTACGATTATTTTTATTCAGTTTAAAGATCTCGTTGCAGCACGAGGGTCGAAAAATTAGTTATTATGAAGGGAAAATTCTGTACATAGTCCTTTTTAAGAGAGAGAATTTGAAAATAGTCCAAAAAGTTTTGGATTCCCAAAATAGTCCTCCCAAATCTATCTCGCACGTGAGATTGGGATTCGTGACGTGAGTTTTGGTTGTCCTATCACACACTGACACGTGTCATTTCACAGATAAAGTTTCATAGAAATTTGACTTGGCCGATAGTTTTCAAGTCAAAATAGTTTTCTGAAAAATCATTGTTTTGGAATGAAATTTGTCCGTCACGTGAGGTTTCAAAGTCATCGTTATCCGCGTTTTTTTTAAATGCATCTCCTCGGACGCATTCCAAATGAATTTCGTCTACTACGTGAAATTTCAAAAAAGATGGAAAAAATGATACTTTTTCAGTGAACTTAGTTTTGTTAGATTAATTTCAAAAAAAAATTTAAAAAATGATAATTTCCCAACGAATTTAATATCCTTAGAAGATTTTTATAAAAATTTTAAAAATATGACAAGTGTTAAGAATGTGGTGGGTGGTGGTGGATGATGGCGGTGCGTGGTGGTGGTGGATGATGGCGGTGGGTGGTGGTGGTTGATGATTGTGGTGGGCGGTGAGTGGTGGTGGTTGATGATGGCGGTGGGCAGTGGTGGTGGTGGTGAGCGGTGGGCAGTGATGGTTGATGATGACGGTGGGTGGTGGTGATGGTGGTGGATGATGGCGGTGGGCAGTGGTGGTGGTGGGCAGTGGGCGGTGGGCAGTGGTGGATGATGGCGGTGGCGGTGGTGGTGATGGTGGTGGATGATGGCGGTGGGCAGTGGTGGTTGATGATGGCGGTGGGTGGTGGATGATAGCGGTGGGCGGTGGGTGGTGGTGGTTATGATGGCGGTGGGTGGTGAATGATGGCGGTGGGTGGATAAATATACTTTTTCTAATATATATTCTTTTTATGCAAAAACAGATAAGTTTCATCAAAAAACCATCGAATTAAAATACTTTGTAACAAAATCTATCTTTTTTGACAACACGTCTTTTTATGCAAAAATAGACGAAATTCATTTGAAATGCGTCCGAGGAGATGCATTTCAAAAAATCGCGAAAATCATCTTTTTCGAAACCTCACGTGACGGACAACCTTCATTCAAAGCCTATGGTTTTTCAGAAAACTATTTCGACTTGAAAACTATCGGCCAAGTCAAATTTCTATGAAACTTTATTTGTGAAATGACACGTGTCAGTGTGTGATAGGATACCCAAAACTCACGTCACGAATCCCAATCTCACGTGGGAGATAGATCTAGAAGGACTATTTTGGGAATCCAAAACTTTTTGGACTATTTTCAAAATCTCTCTCTTAAAAATGACTATGTACAGAATTTTCCCTATTATCAATATTCATATTATTATTAAAATTATTTAATTATTTATTTTATTATTATTACTAATAAAAATATTAATAATAATTATTATAATAACATGATTAATCATTCCATTCTTACATGGTAACCAAACATAACAATGGTTTGATAATGATCTATTTCATTCATTTGTCCATTCCATTACCATGTTCATTCCATTCCCTCATCTATTTCATTACCATATACCAAACATACCTTAAAGATATCATATTCAATAATCTGGTACTTTAACTTTGAAAGTAAACAAAACCTAATTCACTTCAGCTTGAAGTCTCTAATTAAAATTAAACATAAATTTGTATATCACAATTTTGGAGTTTTTCGGTAAAGCATCTAACATAATATCAAGACGAATCTGGATGTGGTCAAATCTATAGAAACAAAGATTGATAGTTGTAATACATAGTACTTGTAGAATAAGATCTTTTAACATCGATGAATAACAACGATGGTTTTCTTCTTGATCAATTAGAGTTCCATTGTAACAAACCCCTCAAATTATATACAAAATAATAATAATAATAATAATAATAATAATAATAATAATAAATGTACATGATTTAGAAGGGTGTAAAGCTCCAGCAACTTATCCTGTCATGAGTTTGTTATCAGGATCATAAACCTCAAATCAACTTCAATAACTAACATAGGCATAACGAAAAATAACCCTAATCAGAACACTAACGGAAATAACCTTCTGAAACTGAATACAATAATAATAATAATAATATATGTCATAAAACCTTTTTTAACAAAAAAACCTAATTAATAAAGAACTATGAATCTTTAATAGTTAACAAAGCCCGGTCTTAAATATAGAACAAAAGCCAATTAGCTTTAGATATACATATAAATTAGGGGCAATGATACAACTTACTTATTGAATTCAATTTAAAATTAGAATAATAAGAAAAAAGATGTCTGCAAAAAAAAAAGATTCAAAATTAGTGCGCAATTAATGTGTTGCTGAAGCGATGAAATCGCACCATGGAATCGTTTATGGAAAAGTAAGGTTTTGCAATTGTGAAGATAGAGAAAGACTTTCAATCCACCATGACTTTCGCTCAGTCTTCTCCTTGTTTCAATCCACACCAGCGATAAGGTGGGTGTGAGCAAGGTCTCGCATGCAGAGGAAAGAGGAAAATGTTAAGATGCGTTGTTATGACCTGTGGGCTATCCGGGTTTCATTAGAAGCCTCATACCCTCAAAGCGGTTAAAACACATAAAAAGACTCCATTTACAAATGAAGCAATCTGGTGGTTTGAGAGAGGGCGAGGAGTGACCAGAGCGCGACACATAGGATATTAAAAATTTCGTTCGTATTACGGTGTTATTTTATATTACTCGTTTCTAATATATATATATATATATATATATATATATATATATATATATATATATATATATATATATATATATAGGGTAGGGTTAATGTAAAAAACAATAGTTTTGTGAGAAACATAAGAATAGATGTATACCATTGGATCTAATATCTAGTGGTTGAGATTGGTAGTTTCTAAAAGTTGTATAGTTTTCTATTTACATGTTATAGTGTCATATTTAGGTGGTGTACTTTATTTTAAAGTCTTCTCACACTTCTTACAAATCAATTGTTTTTTATTTGAACTATTTTCTCTCTCTCTCTCTTTATATATATATATATATATATATATATATATATATATATATATATATATAATTTGATTTTAATTTTATGTATTGTAAGGAACTTAATAATTATATACTTAGGATTTGATGATGAAATTTGTTTCATAAATAACTTAGATGTTATAACCCGGTTTAAATGTTATATGGGTTTGGTAATGCCCATGACCCGCTTCTTTTTTTAATATAAAATTGTTTCTTAATTATAAATCATATCTTTTTTTTAAACAAATATTAATTTTTAGTATATCCTATTTTATAGGATTTTTGTATCAAATATTTTATGAGATTAATTTTTAATTTAATGAGATGTTATAACTCGTTTAAGGAATGTCTGGGTTTGGTAAGACCCATACTCGTGAATTCGGGTTAAATGCATGAGAAGTTTTTATTTAAAAATTAAGCAATCTGGTGGCTTCAATATAAGGGGGCGACCACATCGCGACACGTAAGATTTTTGAGCTTTCATTTATATATATTACCAGTTTTTATCCCCCGTATTACGGGGGCTGTTTTACATTACTCGTTTTTAATATTTATATATTTTTTTGGGTTTAATTTTATTTATTGTAATGAAATTTATAATATACTTTGAGTTTAATGATAAAAAGATTTTACAAATAACTAAGATGTTATAACCCGGTTTAAAAGTTATCTGGGTTTGGAAAGACCCAAGACCCGCTTATTTTTTACTATAAAATATTTTGTTAATTATAAATAATATTTTTTTAAAAAAAAAGTCATATAATAATTTTTAGAATATCCTATTTTATAGGATTTTCACATCAATAATTTGGTGAGAATAATTTTTAATTTAATGAGATGTTATAACTCGTTTAAGGAATATTTGGGTTTGGTAAGACTAGAGGTGGACAACAAAACCGGTTCCTGGAACCGGTTCGGCGGAACCGAACCGGAACCGAACCGGTTCCTACCCGTTTTTCGTAGGAACCGGTTCGTTTCCGTTTCAACCCGACGATCCGGGACCGGTTTGACATGTTTGGAGGTGGACCGGGTAGGAACCGGAACCGGTTCTGGAACCGGTTCGACCGGAACCGGTTCGGAACCGGTTATAGCCGTTGGAGTGGTTCTAGCCGTTGGGAAACGGTTTTATGGCCGTTTTTTGACCGTTGGGATCAAAAATGGCCGTTTTTTGGCTCCCCAAACACCCCACTACTAGTATAAATAGGTATTTAGTGTAATGGGTTCATCACAACACTCAAAACGCAAACCCGAACGCAAAAAAATACAAAAAAACGCTATTACAACGTTCTGAGTTCTCTAATCTCTTGTTTTCTCTTCTTCTATATTCATATTTGTTGTTATGGCTGCCTCACAATCATCGGTTGGTCAAGGTTCCACCGCCGGACCAAGTTTCGTTCGTATTGTACCTCATAATCGTAATCAAGAGATTTAGTGCAATTGGGATTTGGTTGAATTGAGTGACCATTCATTGAAGGCTCGGTGCAAGTTTTGTGGGATTTATTTAAACCCACTTTCGAATTCAAATTTGAAGAAACACATCGAAAGACCGTATTGCAGGGCGTTGAAACAGAACGTCGAGTCGCAACAAACGCAAATGGATAGTGAAGGCGGAATATTTACATACCAAATTGATCGAGTTCAAGATCGTATGGCGAAGTTTGTGATTCAAGAAGCTTTGCCGTTTAGCCACTTCGACAACCCTCGCTTAACCGCCATGATTCGAGATACGCTTCAACCACAATACACTCACGTAAGTCGTCATACTCTTAAATGTTATTGGCAATCCCCTTTTCAAATGAGAAATGGGAAATTATCAATGACTTATCGACTTTTCTTGAAGTTTTTAAAACATCAACTACGAAACTATCGGGAACGTATTATCCGACAAGTCCCTTGGTTCTTTCGGAGTTATTTTTAATCGTTAACAATCTTAAAGAATTTGAAAATAAAAGTCCAATGTTTTCAAACATCATATTACCAATGAAGTTTAAATTAAAAAAATACTTTCTTGAATTGCCACCGATTTTTACTTGCGCCGCCGCTTTAAACCCAATGTTAAATGTTACGGGGGTTGAATGTGTGATAGACGAAATTTTTTTAGCCTTAGATATGCATGAAGTTGACCCAAACTTTTCAACAGAGGCACAAAATGATTTTAACTTGAATTTTAAATTTATGTATGACTTTTATATAAATAAATATGGGTCAAACATACACATGCCTACGCCGGGGGGGTCTTCATCAAGTTCAAGTGCTCCTAGAGTACGAGACCCCATGATTAGCCTTATGAACACCGTTCGCAACGTAACGGCTAAAAAACAAAGGGGTAACACCCCTTCAAGCGAACTAGGAAGGTATAGTGCATATGATTTCTCTACCGGTTTATCCGAAGAGGAATATGGCACTTTTGATGTTTTGGCTTGGTGGAAGGTAAAGGAAACCGAGTTTCCGATTCTTGCCACCATGGCCCGTGATTTACTAACCGCCCAAGCTTCTACGGTAGCTTCGGAATCTGCTTTTTCTCTTAGTGGCAGGGTAATATCGGTGAGAAGAACAAGACTGAATTCGGAGTCGGTGGAGATGTGCATTTGCTTGAAGGATCACTTGGACTCAATCGATCGGGTTCAACACGTAACCACTCTGGAAGACGAAACACCACTTGATGTTCGAGTGCACGACGAACAAGAAGGCGTTTCTACAAGTAATTCTGATGAATAAATCGCCACTCAATAATTACGACGAACAAGAAGGCTTTTATAGAAATAATATGTCACAAAATATAAGTTTAATGTTTTGTTAGTTTGTTTTTGAATATTTTAAAACATGTAACCTTTTTTTTTGAACTTCTTAAAGTAAATAAAATGAATTTTATGTTAATTGTTTTTTTTATTTAACATGTTATACAAATACGAATCGTATAACACCGCTCTTGATTATAATTCAGCATTTGACTTGCGTAGCAAACTCAACAAATGTAACACGATAGCAAACTCAACAAATGTAACACGATACAAAAGTAGCATGAGCCTCTTCAGAAATCAGAAGAACACAAATCATCACCTACACAAGCAGCGGAAACGAAAAACGAAAAAAAAATAATATTTTACACTGTAACCGGTTGGAACCGGTTACAGTGTAAGAACCGGTTTAGGAACCGGTCAGAACCGGTTCCACCGGTTCCGAGTCCGAGGGTTGGGGAACCGGTTCGGTTCCCTAACCGGTTCGACCATGGAACCGGTTTAAACAGTGATGTTGACTAATGGAACCGGTTCTGAACCGGTTCCGGTTCCTTTGACCAACCCGATTTGATCACCTATAGGTAAGACCATACCTGTGAATTCGGGTCAAATGCATCAGAAGCCACCATTTAAAAATCAAACAAATCTGATGACTCTAAAAAAATGGGGAGCGAACACATCGCGACACGTAGGATTTTTATATTTTTGTTTATATATATTATAGATTATAGATAGATAGATTAGACACTTTCAAGTTTTTTTAGGTTAAAATGTACCAAATAGCATCGGCGTGAGTTATGTTTTGTTGTTTTATACCGTCAGAACAAGACTCAATATCTACATCAAAGCTCTCCACCAAATGCCACAAAAGACCCATCAACATTGTATAACAAATAATCAATGTGCATCTATCGTTTTATACTTCAAAGTCATATAAAGCCTATAATCATGAATTCAAAATTTCATAAAATAAATTCCAAGTCTTAGATCATTGTCGTTTGAACCAAAAGCATGTGCTCTAGTTCAAATATTTAACAATTTGAAAAAAGGAAAAAATGATAAGACACTTTTTTCTCAGTTTAAACCATGAGATCAAGATTTAAAGTTGTGTTCTAATTAGGGTATGACATCTTAAGCATGTTACACATTGGTCCTGAACCATGTAGATATATGATAGACTATAAGAGATGTCTTATCACAAATATCATGGGTGCATTTTATGTGTTTTGTTTCTAGACGGGGACGAACTTCATAGTTAAATGTCATCAAATGAGATGATTTTTCAAGATAAGTGACATCATTAGAAGTGTTCACTTATGTAACTAAAAACATAATAATGAGCTTTCGACGCGTAAAGAGAACACTACTAGTTGATATTAGGGATGAGCAAATTCGGTACTGGTATCGATTGGTACTGGTACCAAAGTTTTAAGTTTCGGTATCGGTACCAGTATTTCCCGATTTTTTACCTTCAATACCGGTACCAAAATTTGCGATTTTCGGGTGCCCGGATTTTCGGGACCGGGACCGGTCGTTACCGGTACGGTACCGATATCATCCCTAGGTATATTATGTCAAACCAGTAACATGCATGTTCTTTATGTAATCAATGATGATGGGCAAATCTCATCGAGCCTATAAACTAGGAGGGGTGGTGATACCATAGTCGAGTCCCATTTTGACCTTGGACATGATAAATTTGGTGTAATAAGAAGTGTATCACTTAAAATACTATCAATGCATTTTTGGTTTTTATGTGAACAAGTTTTTTGAACCGCGCGCTGCAGCGGAGACGTAAAATCTTGAGAAAACAACCAACTTTGAAACGCTATGACACTCTCGTTGAAATGTTAAAGATCGTCTTTTACAATGGTGGATATACGGTTAGTTCTCTATTTCGTAAGACACGATTATAATCGATAACAAAATTACATGCAATGAAGTAACTAAATCATTTTCCAAAACCACTTCTTATTTTCTTTGACTCCTAATCAATGCGGTCTCAAGACTTGCCTCTATTACCTGTACAAATGTAATTACATAGGCGGTTTCTTCACCGACAGCTAATAACTTTTGTTGGGCCTATGAACGTTGTGTATAACACCTAAAAAACAACAGAGGAAACTTACAAATTATTTCTATAACAGCTACCCAAGTATTAACAGCACCAAAGGCTAGAAAACTTACATGCAAAGACTCAACATTTGAAAACCTAACACGTTAGAGTTACATACAAATTTAAAACAGTCGCTACACAAACCATCCCTATATATAACAATACATAATCAATACAAACAATGATAAAAACAAACCCAAAGTTAGCAAGTGGAGTGAAAACATAAAAAAAAATATGTATCTTACATTAAAAATTCATAATATAAATTACCGATTAAAAGTATTTAGAGTATTATGCTTAAAACATAATGTAAAACAGAATCTTCTTATATAAACACTTAATAAAGAAATCAAAGTGAATAAAAATGTGAAGGAAACTATAACGAGTGGAAAGTAAAAAGCCAAAACTATTCACACCGTCAGTTTGATACAAAGACGTATCGTAAAATATATAATATAATAGATAACTTAACGTATTTATCGGTTCGCAGGTATGAAATGAACTGTCTATATTGGCTCCAAAGACTTGCCTTTCAAACCTAACAACTCATGCAGAGGCCCTTTGTGAAAGTTTGCCATTAGTGTAACTTGAAATGTCAAAGTGTTTCTTAAATTCCTGTTGATGGCTTTGTGTATTATTTTCACAAATCCAAAACATAATATAACAATTAGCCTCTAATTCAAGATAATCTTTTATTGACTAAATAGTTCAACACCAACATACCTTTGACTTTCAAGCAAATTAGTCATCATCTTATGAAAATTCAAACTTAAAAAGGGAGCAATTAACCACATTTATGCCAAAAATACACCTGTCTGTAAAACCACACGTCCAATGAATGTATAAATGCAGTTATTTAAATGAGTAAGGATAAACCTTACCTAGCGTATTAATTTGGATGGTTCTAAACTCCAACGTTGGCATGAGCATTCAAATTCTTGTCGCCTTCCATGAAAATATTGAACGCATTCTATCACGTGCTAAATAATACATTGCCACACCGGTTTTCTTAGATGATCATCGTTAAAATATTGATCATAATCGAAGTATCCTAATGCTTAGTTGATTTACCTCCAAGCAAAAATTATGTTGTATCTTTCTTCTGATCACTAATGGGTATCAAATCGCTCAATATCAGGAACCTAATACAAAAAAATAATTGTTCTAATTGATTACATAACACTAATTTTAAGAAATCGGTGCATGTACTGATGTGCACAGGGTGTTGATTGTTGGATTTAGTGGTCGGTTTGGGTCAAGTCAACGCGGACCGACCCGAATATGACCCGGTATGAGTTACACCGGGGGTAACGAAATATAAACCCACTTAAACGTTAACTGGGCCCGATACAATCAGTAAGAATTATAAGATGATGGTTTAGGCTTTAGTTGGTATTTGGGCTTAAGCCCAATGGGTTTAAGATGGATTAAACCTAAAATATTTTTCATATATAGTATACTATATATATGCATAATATAACCTAATCATCTTTATCACAAAAAAACCCTAGCCACCATCCTTAAGAATTCCGGCAGTCGCCACCTCCGGGCCACCGAACCTCCGGCCACCGTCCAATCATCACCACAACCGCCCTTTACACTACCGAAGAGCTGTTGGTGCCTCCATGTAGTTCAGCCACAAGTCGCAGCTCCTCTCCGGCGAGTGTTGTATGATTCCGGCGTATGCCGGTTTTCCGGCGAGGGTATTTCCGACCATCTGAGACTTCCGGTGACCTTCATTGTTACTATACCATCATTGTTTAGCTGCTACAGTCATTCCGCGCCACCACCACATCCACTATCATCTTTAATAGTCGCCGGACGTTTTTCCGGTCACCGGAAAAACGCCGCCACTATTGTTGTAGTTGTTTGCTATTGCCGCTGGTTCTCTGAACTTGCTGGTCACCGCCGTTGTCGCCACAAGCCACCGGAAATTTCCCCACTGCTTACCGGAATCCGCCACCGCCGCCGCTAGCCGCCGCCGCTGCCGGATTTGCTTGGATTCGTTTGATTGTGTCGTTTCGTCTAGCACGTTTCCTTAAGCCCTTGGTGTCTTCCCGGTTTCGATAACCGAGGTATAAAAGCTTGAAACTTTATATATGGTTGTTTATTATTGTTGTTTAATCGTGCTCGTACATAGTTGTAATCGGATCCGGGTTTTGGGTTTCGGTTTTGGTTCGTTTAATCGTTTATATTCCGCTGCGTTTTTATAGTTCGTTTAAGTTTGTATATTAATTATGATTAATATCTATCGAAACGAAATTATAACTAAAACGGGTTTGAAATTACTTGACCGTTTTCGTTACGAACCACCGTTGAAACCCAACAGTGGTATCAGAGCCGCGGTTACAACGTACGAGTCGATCCCGGTTCGTTTAAAACCGGATCTACATCTTAAACTTTAAATCGTTTAAAGTTTTTGATCTAGATTTATTTTCGGGTGATTATAGATTTGGTCAAAGTTTTGTTTATTTTCTTTGACCAACTCAAAACGACCCGAAATTTTATTTATTTTGAATATGTAAATCCGGCCCCGACCTATGTTTGGTTGTGTTTGGTGTTTGAGCTTGTTTTGGCCATATGGTTGATTCAAAAGTTGTAAAAGGTTATTATTTATTTTTCGGTTTTCTTTTGGCCATAAAGATGGTTCAAATTTGTAATAGGACAAATTATTGTTAGTTTATAAATTTGTAATTAAGAAGACGCGAAGATAACCGAGGACGAGCTCAAGAACTTCTTGAAGTTAGTGGGAGTTCGGGCAAGATGACGGGATGCACGAAGAAGTCCACCCTTGTGGTTGTTTTGTGTTGTGAACCCCTTTACCCGATCGGTCTCCCGAATTGGCTCTAGCGAGACCGATCACCTTTTGGCCATAAGGATTTACATATTATTATTTTCTATTGTGGTTGCTTGGATTGTTTATAATAGGATTATAATATCACCGACCTAATACCAAATAAATTTGAAAATAAATATTTTATTAACCAATAATTTTTTGCAAATTAAAAGCGTTTTGATTTCCAAAACTAATAACTTAATAGATTACTATTAACTTAAAATTGGTTAGCCGTATCGTGACAAACTTAGTTTCTAATAGGTTATCTAAAACTAAGTGTCCTGAGAGATGAAAGGGTTCATCTATTCGTTCCGATAATAAATACAGTAAAATTTGACTTTTACTCTATTTGGTAATTTTAAAATTAATCCCAATTTAAAACCAATAGTTTATGTCAATCCTACTACAAGTCACACTTGAGGCATACTGCGAAATTTCAAGTGTTTGGAGCTACAGCACTGCAATTGTTTTCTAGCCTATCCCATCAAGGTGAAAGCGTTTCGTTGACACATCCGGCCCTTTCACACGTCACTATACTAGGAAAACTATTACTTTACTCTCCTGTTACGTGCTAAAGCTGTCTGGAGACTTAAAGTGGGCAAAGATGAGGCTAAACGTATCTATACAGACAATCGTTCTCTCTATAGGCCTCATAACCGAGAGTTGTGCTTTATTCACAATTGGCAATCGTTGTCAGTCTGCCTAACCACTTATTATTGTTGTGTGCTACAGCTGCCTTTAATAACTGGAAGCCAGATTCTCATACTCCTATTTCATTAATGTTATTGGGTCATTAATAATAGGACTACAACGTCGAAAATACTAACTGAATTTACTTTTGCTTAATTTATCATATGTCGTCAAACGAAAACTCACCCTACGCCCTTAAGACTATCCTTGAGAAGGATAAAATGAACGGTACCAACTTCATCGAATTGCACCGCAACTTGAGACTTGTTCTCACCATGGCAAAGCGCCTTTATGTTCTCGATGGACCTGTTCCAACCGAGCCTGAAAACAACACAGCCGCTGCTCGAAAAGTTCTTGACAAGCATAAGGATAACTCGGCTGAGGTCTCCTGTATTATGCTAGCCACCATGACTTCTGAGCTTGCCAAAGGTTTAGAAGACTTTGGTGCCTATGAGATGCTTGAGCAACTCAAGGGCATGTTCTAGAAACAAGCCCGTCAAGAACGATTCGACACTATGAAACAACTCATTAGTTGCAAGATGGCAGAAGGGTCTCCCGTCAGTGCACATGTTCTTAAGATGAAGGGGCACATCGATCAGCTTAAGAAACTTGATTATCCCCTGCCTGATGAGATGGCAGCTGATTTCATCCTCAACTCTCTCCCCAACTCATACGACCAGTTCGTAATGAATTTCAACATGAATGGTTTGGTGAAGACAGTGCCGGAGCTTCACAACATGCTCAAGACGGCTGAGATGAACATTCCTTCAAGGACCAATCAAGTTCTGATGATCCAATTTGCTGGTGTCAAGAAGCCTAATCCCAAGAACCGGGGTTATAAGGGTAAAGGCAAGAAGAATGTTACCATTGCTGCCCCTTGTGCCACCAATGCTAACAAAGGGGTTCCAAAGATACCACCGCCGCCCCCTGAGGAGCGCAAGTGCTACCGATGCAACTAAATGGGACACTGGATGCGAAACTGTCCCGAATACCTTGCTGAGATCAAGATGAAGAGAGCCAATGGTGAAGGCTCTTCTCGAGGTATTTCCATATACGTTATTAAACTTTTCACTGTCTCTAGCAACACATGGGTATTTGATACCGGATGTGGTTTCCACATCGTTAATGTCTTGCAGGAGCCTGAGAAGTGGAGGAAACTGAATAAAGGCAACATGGAACTCATCGTTGGAGATGAGAAGAGAGTACCAGTTCTGGCAACTGGAGTATTTCATTTTACTTGTCCATCTAGCCTAGTTTTTCCTTTGAATAATTATTTGTATGCTCCTGGTTGGACTAGCAACATCGTTTCAGTTTCTTTACTGTTTGAACAAGGTTTTAAGTACGTGTTTTAATGGCATGGCTATTTCTGCTTACTTAAATGATATCTTTTATTTTGAGGCTAAACCTCGAAATGACATATAAGAGATTGATGTTCAAACTAATAATAACGTATATAATCTTTCGAAACGTATCAGATCTGGCATCAATGATACATTTCTATGGCATTGCCGACTTGGCCACACAAGCAAGACAAGAGTTAAAAGACTCCAATCCGAAGGGATTCTTGAATCAAATGGACCGGACTCTTTTGACAATTGCAAGTCTTGCTTAGCTGGCAAACTCGCCAAAGACTTCTTCACTTATAAAAGTGAACGAGCAAGAGATCTGTTAGGACTCATACATACTGATGTATGTGGACCTTTCAGAACCATGACTAGAAACCATGAAAGATACTTCGTTTCTTTTATCGACGATTGTAGTCGATACGCTTATGTGTATCTTATGAAACACAAGCATGAAACTTTTGAAAGGTTCAAAGAGTTTCAAAACGAAGTGGAAAACCAACTTGGTAAAACCATTAAGATACTTCGATCAAATCGAGGTGGAGAGTATCTCAGCTCAGAGTTCATCACTCATCTAAAAGAGCGTGGAATTGTTTCACAGCTCACTCCACCTGGCACACCCCAGCATAATGGCGTGAGCGAGAGGAGGAATCGAACTTTGCTAAACATGGTTTGATCGATGATGTGTAGAACCAACTTGCCTCACTCTCTTTTGGAGTTTCGCCCTTATGATCATTTCCCGCATTCGTCAAATACTACTACCAAAGCGGTTATTACTTCTTTCATCCTGATACAAATATGATTTCTATCAAGAGGAAAGACCACTTCCTCGAGAAAGAATTTCTCGATCGTGGAACTGGAGATTATTTTGTCGATCTTGAAGAAATTCAAGAACCACAAACAACCGCTGAGAAGCTAGAGTGTCTGATCAACAAGTTGTTGTTGCTGATACATCAGACATGAACACGAGCGTTCGCAGAAGTAGTAGGACTCTCGCACCCAATCCTAGATACCTATGGCATCTGGATGGTCCAGAAGTCTTATTAGTAGCCGAGTCTGGCGACGAAGCTACTAACTACATATCTGCAATCTTGGATCCGGAATCTGAGAAATGGCGAGATGCCATGAACGCCGAGATGCAATCTATTCATGACAATCAAGTATAGAACTTGATTGAGCTACCCCCGAAGGTCAAGCAATAGGGAACAAGTGGATTTTCAAACAAGCATCTCGTAGCTGGAATCTTCATTTTGATCAAAGAATTTGATTTTATCAAAAATGAAGATGAGCCTTGTGTTTACGTAAAGGCTAGCGGGAGAACTGTATCATTCCTCATCTTGTATACTGATCATTGGAAACAACATTCCTATGCTTAAAGGAGTTAAGCACTGGTTGGAATCTTGTTTTGCAATGAAAGATCTTGGAGAAGCCACATATATTCTGGGAATAGAAGATCTACCAAGATAGATCTAAGTGACTTCTAGGGCTAAGTCATAGTACATACATAAGCAAAGTCATGACACGCTTCTCAATGGACAACTCCAAGATAAGAGCTGTTCTATTGCTAAAAGAACCGTTTTAGCTAATCCCAATCTCCGGCAACGGACATTGAAACAAAGAACATGCAAGCAATTACATATGCTTCAGCGATTGGCTCTGTCATGAACGCTATATTATGCACTAGACCTGACGTCTCGTAAGCGTGTTTGGAGGAGTGGAAGAGGAGCTCACTGTAAGATGTTACACTGACGCTAACTTCCAAAATGACCGAGATGCTTCTCGCTCATAATCTGTTTGGATGAAGAAATTCATAGCCAACCTCGATCTAATTCCAAGTTTAGGAAAATGATCGACATAATATATGATAACACAGGTGCTATTGCTCAAGCCATAGAGCCCAATTATCATCACATGGCCAAGCACATTTTTAGTTCCACTATGTACGAAAAATACTGGAACAAGGTGACATCATAATGAGCAAAGTAAACACAGATCAAAATCTAGCTGACCCGTTCACTAAGCCGATGACTCAGGACAAGCATAGAGATGCTATCGGGCTTAGACTTGCTAGTGATTTATTTTGATTTAGTATTTGGATGTATGAACGTTTAATCAGTTGTACTTCTCTGTTCACTTTTGATTTAATGGTTAAATGCAAACGTTGAATAATACAACTGTGTTCATTTTAATACGTTTAATCCGTGAATATTTTATTCTAAATTATCCGTAGTCGATCAGACTCGTGGGAACGTTTCTGAATTAAGACTATTCTGACTTTGGACTCAAGCAGTTGACTTCCAAACTCACAGACCTCATTATGAATGACGTTGGATGTAACTCGCATCAAATCATCTTCATGGATCTTGATCATAAGATGTTTTGATAATAGTATGCTCATTTAGTATCCTAAGACCTGAGATACATATTAGAACTTTCGTTTACCGATGAATATTCTTTGATCATGTCAACCGCTGTTGCGTAACTGCCAGCCATAAAGGCATTGATTGGGAATGTTCTGGAGTTCAGTGGGAGTTGTATGTAGTCAAGATGGGATTCTGTACTCTTACATTAAAATGTAACAGTTAGACATATTGGCGCCCTCGTTGATTCAAACTGGTAAAGTGTGAGGCCTCACCCAAACTTACTGAGTGTTTGAATGGACCACTTTGACTCTATATCGAGAATTACAATAATTGAACACTTTATGAGATTGATTTGATCCATGTCTCAATGTTCAATTAATGTCTTATACAGAAAGGATAGATGACAATGATTACTATAAATTCATTATCTTGCAATAAGGTATTCCAAGATTTTTGGTTATGGATTTAAAAATGTCATATTTGGTTGGGTACAACTATGTGTAGCTAGAACGCCTCTAGCTGTTAGCGTTGTGATACTTGACCCAAATCCGTCCAAGTGGGAAACTGTTGGATTTAATGGTCGGTTCAGGTCAAGTCAACGCGGACCGACCCGAATATGACCCGGTATGAGTTACACCGGGGGTAACGAAATATAAACCCACTTAAACGTTAACTGGGCCCGATACAATCTGTAAGAATTATAAGATGGTGATTTAGGCTTTAGTTGGTATTTGGGCTTAAGCCCAATGGGTTTAAGATTGATTAAACCCTAAAATATTTTCCATATATAGTATACTATATATATGCATAGTATAACCTAATCATTTTTATCACAAAAAAAACCCTAGCCACCATCCCTAAGAATTCCGGCAGCCGCCACCTCCGGGCCACTGGACCTCTAGCCACCGTCCAATCATCACCACAACCGCCCTTTACACTACCGACGAGCTGCTGGTGCCTCCATGTAGTTCAGCCACAAGTCGCAGCTCCTCCCCGGCGAGTGTTGTATGATTCCGGCGTATGCCGGTTTTCCGACGAGGGTATTTCCGACCATCTGAGACTTCCGGTGACCTTCATTGTTACTGTACCATCATTGTTTAGCTGCTACAGTCATTCCGCGCCACCACCACAGCCCACTATCATCTTTAATAGTCGCCGGACGTTTTTCCGGTCACCGGAAAAACGCCGCCACTATTGTTGTAGTTGTTTGCTGCTGCCGCTGGTTCTCTGAACTTGCTTGTCACCGCCGTTGTCGCCACAAGCCACCGGAAATTTCCCCACTGCTTACCGCTGCCGGATTTGCTTGGATTCGTTTGATTGTGTCGTTTCGTCTAGCACGTTTCCTTAAGCCCTCGGTGTCTTCCCGGTTTCGATAACCGAGGTATAAAAGCTTGAAACTTTATCTATGGTTGTTTATTATTATTGTTTAATCGTGCTCGTACATAGTTGCAATCGGATCCGGGTTTTGGGTTTCGGTTTTTGGTTCGTTTAATCGTTTATATTCCGCTGCGTTTTTATAGTTCGTTTAAGTTTGTATATTAATAATGATTAATATCTATCGAAACGAAATTATAACTAAAACGGGTTTGAAATTACTTGACCGTTTTTGTTCCGAACCACCATTGAAACCCAACAATGATATCAAACGCAAAACTAAATTAGGTCTAATTAGTATAGACAGGGTGAGGTGAAATTAAGCAATCAATTAGCAAAATCTTCATATAAAAAAAAGCGTTACCTTTGATATCACGGTGGGAGAGGTGGGAGACGAAGACACCGAGGCTGAGAAACACTGGCGTTAACGCAACCATGTCAACCGTCTTGTCGACGAAGAATGGATTCACCTTGAACCATCTCAACCGGGCCAGCTGTCGATCATAACCGCCGCTTTCGTCGCCTAGAAGCAAAGTCCGGCGACGAATCGTTGTCGTTCTCTGTCTATAGTTGGTGCTCCATAATACCATGGTGATACTGATTTACGGTTTGGAAGGGTAGGAGATGAAGTACAGCTGAGGTCACACAACCATTTTGCAAAGAAGATACAGAGAGAAAGGATAGGAAGATGATTCCACGTGGTGACAACCAAAAAAATCAACGGCTGGTATTTAGACTTTTCATGAATAGTCTTTTTAGTGAGTGCATCAGATGATGCTTTTTAATATATATATATATATATAATCATAGAAAAAAGTGTGTACAGAAGATATTTATAAGGTTGAGAGACCTCATCATAAACTTCTACACAAGTAACCAAAAAACAAATGATGAGATCTTGAATGTTACATGAATTTTCACATCGTCACAAAGCTAGGGCTAACATATCGTGTATACCCGTACACGATAAGACACGAATACGGAATTTGTATACATGTACACGACATGAAAACTTATCGTGTACATGTATCCCAAACACGAACGCAAGCATGTTACTACCTGGTATACATGATAATATACGATAAGAACTGTTTATAAACACATATTTGACAACCTGTTTAGTGAAACAAAAGTCAGAGAGGGAATGCTCGTGAGTGGTGAGTGATGACGGTTGAGAAGAGAGTGAGAATGTTTTAGGAATTTAGGGTTTAGGATAACTTATAATTACATATATATTTAATTATAAAAATCTAACCATATACTTGACATATACTTAACAGGTTAACAAGTATTTTACCTGTTTAGACACGAAAATTAACAGGTAAATTCGTGTCTACCTGTTTAGTACACGAAACATGTTAAGATCGTACTTGTAACCTGTTAAAGTCTTATAAGTATATGTCGTGTATTCGTGTCTCGGGTATAAATTGTCAACCCTACATAAAACAACAAACATATAACACATGTGATGGTGATTAGTAGAAAATGGAATTTCATACAAACTCCAGCTAAGCATGCTCTCTTTTTGAAAAGCAAAGTTTAGTGAATGTGAATATTAATAGTTTGATGTTGTGAATATTAATAATTTTATGTAGTGAACTAGTAGTGTGAACTAAACTAGCTCGGCTTGTTACTTTGATTCGTTCTAGTAATTTTTTTTATGCAAAAATTAAAACTTGTGTAATAAAATTCAAATCAACTTCACACGAAAATCTTCATCCTAGTGTTAAACAAACTATACACATTGACTTAATTTAAAATTTTAAACTTATCAGTTTCAATTGTTTTACCTTATTTAAATTTGGATTCAACGTAAATATTATATTGTTAATATAAATTTTAAACTTCAATGATGCCCTCACATTGAGTCTGAATTATCAACCCTATAACTGCTAAAACGGCCTAAAAATTAGGCCGGGAATCATGAAAGTTTACTATATATAACGTTATATCAAAGGTAATAATCTAATACCTATTGACCATCCCGACATAACTTGCAAAAGGAACATTGTATGGCGACTAGCCGATGACCTATAATTATGTCATGGTTGGTTACAAACTTACAATAAGTGTATGCAACATTCCTTTTGTGGGTTGTCATTATGTCCAAAATCATAACGTTTTGTTGTGTTTTCTAAAGTTAGTTTGAAAAACTAGTGTTGTCATTATGTCCAAAATCGCTCGTTGTTTCTCTTCAGAGACTTCATTCCTCATGTCATCAGCGTACGCCTGCCCACCCTCCCTCCCTAAATTCGTGTGTTGATTGCACTCTCCACTGCGGTCTAGATAACCACCATCGTTTTCCACATCATCATTGCCACCACCATCTAAATGTATTGCCACATTGTTCTTGTATACGTTGCCATTGCCGCCCAATTTTTTGCCACTATGGTCAAGATTTGTACGTCACCACCATCGTTAAGCTATATACAACTTTGTGCACCCATATATCTAACCAATCATTCATTCTCCCTCTAACTCTCCTTCCAATTGGTATTCTAAAGCTAGTCACAAATTTAAGAAACTGTTTAGAAAGATCTAGAAAAAAATAGTCACGTACTTCAAATATAATATCATAAATTCCAACTGGGAAGTTGATAATTATAATTATTTCCTCTGTCACCTTTACTACATTGAGAAAATCCCATTAAGTAATGAAATTAGCGCTTTTTTTTTAGTTTTCCTGATCAAGATCGAAGGACTTCTATCTTGCATCTTTGGTACTTCAAGAATCACTTCCGTTGGCATACGAGTTTCAAATTGACCTGATCGCCTTGTAACAATTCAAACGCGTTATCATATCTGTCTATAGCCGGCTTCACGCAAGTTAGCTTTGGATTTTGGATAAATTTTATCTCTTCTATCTCAGGGTCGATGGATGGCCCCTTGTTGACTTAAATTGGTTGAGTTCTGATTTTGTCTCTTCCATTGCAATGCTCCCCATCTATTATAGAAAGTACACTTATGTTTTAAAACTATATTTTGTACTTTACAAACTAACACATGCATGTTTAACTTTATAGCACACATAATCAACTAATAAAACTTTAATAATAAACATTTTATCACGAGCTCAGCATAACCTCTTTTAGCTTGTGTGCATATATTTCGCCCGCTAAAACCTTTTCTCCAAACAACATACCAACATCTTTCACCGACTTAAATGGTTATCGACTATCGATCTCCACTCTTCCTCTAACCACCAATCTCCCCTCCATATCCTCCTCAAAACCAAGGCATGAATCCAACAAAACACAAACCATAAAACACACCAAAATGTGTTTTTTTATGAAATGGATCTTATTTTGTAATCTTTGCCTGTCTTTCCAAACCCAGTGCAGCACCTGATACAAGAGGTTGCAAGCATACATATTTCAAGTCAAATTAACTTAAAAAGTTTTAAATAATATGCCTTTGAATATATTGAATCTTAAAAGAAACACGCCTTTCCTGGTAAAACACAACATATCGCATCTATTACAATGTCGTATCTAGAAAATTAACAGTAATGGAATTCAAGCTAGAAAACTAACAGTTACGAAAATTAAAAGAGTTATACCATACTATACTACTATGGAAGACTATATTAACATACCTGTCTGTGCAGATTGTTTACCACATCATATCCGGAGTCAAGCCATGACCTTCCGTTAACACTAACAGAAGAGGAATCTTTATTTGATTGAATCTGAGCTTCGATAGCCGATATCCGAGCCACAATGTCTCGTTTCGAATCTTCAACAACTGGTGAGCAATCCGTCAGCAGCTCCTCTGTTGGATTCCATTGGTTCCGTATAATTATGTCATCATTAGGCTATCATATCAGCCTCCAACCATATATTGCAACCATATTATATAGAAGAAACCTTAATATTTTGTAACTACGGTATAATAATTCAAGTTATGTTCATAGTTAATACCATTATCGTCTTGAACAGAACAGATTCCACTGATTACAACATCTACGGATACCTAGCTAGCTAATGTTATAAGTTTTTAATTACTAAAATCTAATAATACATTAGTTGAAAACATCACAACCAAACTTACAAGATAAGAGAGACATATCGAATGTAAATTGCATGATTTTGTATTTGGTAACCGAAATTGATCAGTTGTGGAAGGCCGTATGTATACTTATTATTAATACAATAATTAAGCTGGTATTAATAAACCACAAACATATATTAATTAAAGAGTGCATCATGTGGATGGGAGTTTGGCTCTAAGGTCTTTTCTTAGAATCTTCCCTGATGCAGATTTGGGTATGGAGGTGACAAAGTACACCTTGTGCAGTTTCTTGTAGAAAACCACCTGTTTCGCAATGTAATCTTTAACCGCTTCTTCACTTAGCTCCATCCCAGTCGACAGCAGTACAAACGCAACGGGTACCTCCCCAGCAGCAACATCTTTTTGCCTGCTACGTACTAACTAATTAATTAATACTGACGTTCATTTCATTATTATTGTATATGTTCAAACTACTTACGGGACAACAGCAGCATCCGCAATACAAGGATGGCTCACTAGAAGCGCCTCTAGTTCAGCTGGTGGCACCTGTGGAGTTGATATTTAAAAGCTAGCTAGCTGCACATATATATAATGTAGGTAGCTAGCTGGTTGGTACCTGGAAACCTTTGAACTTGATGAGCTCTTTAACTCGATCTACAATGAAAACTTCATCGTCGTCGTCAACATAGCCAATATCACCAGTGTGAAGCCAGCCTAGTTGGTCTATAGTTGCAGCTGTGGACATGGCATCATTCAAGTATCCTTTCATGATCTGAGGCCCACGGATACATATCTCACCAGGCTGGTTATATCCGAGGGAGCAACGAGTGTAGGGGTCGATCACCTTGAGCTCAGCATTCCTAACAACAATCCCACAAGATCCCGACTTGGTAGGCAAAGGTTGTTTCGCAAACGCTGCACTCATTGACAACACAGGCCCTGCTTCTGTCATCCCATATCCCTGCACTCATTCATCAATCATGCAAATAATATTTGAACTAATCTGAAACTACTTCCCAACCAAATACTACACTATGCTGTAATTACACTATGTTATATATATAATTACACTACTTAATTCACACAGTTAGCACATTAATTTAATTTGTATGATCCAAACTCTCTCTCTCTCTCTATATATATATATATATATTTGAATAAATAAATTAATAAATTGGGCAACTAACCTGACCGAAAATTGCCTGGGGGACTCTACCTCTGAGACCATCTTCCAGCTCCTTCCCAAGCGGTGCCGCCCCCGACAACACCACCCTTATCGAGCTCAAGTCGTAGCTCCCAACCATCGGATTCTTAGCCAAAGCCAGCACCAAAGGAGGCACTACCGCGGCCACAGTCACCCTATACCTCTGAATATGCTCAAGTAGTGATCTTATCTCAAACTTAGGCATCAACACCACCGCGGCTCCAGTTCTAAGCGAACACAAGAGTATTGAATTAAGTGAATATATATGGAAAAGCGGGAGCACGCATAAAACCACATCGTCTTGTTTCAGATACAAATTCGGGTTGTCCCCGTCTACTTGCTGAGCCACACTAGTAATCAAACTCTTGTGCGATAGTATCACACCTTTTGGCAGCCCTGTCGTCCCGGACGAAAATGGTAAGGCCACCGCGTCATCTGGATCAATTGTGACAGAGGGAATATCATCATGATCATCATCCAGGTCATTGCAAATCAGAACAGAGAAATGCATGCACTTGTCCTGGACGGGTGGGTCATCGACGGTGATGATTGGGATCAAATCAAAGTCGTCCGTGTTATAATTACAATTACGAATTAGCTTGTCCACGTACTGAGCTTGGGTGATTATTATCTTGGCGCTTGAAGCAGTGAACTGCTTGAATATCTCTCCAGCAGTGCAAAATGGATTTGCCGCAGTAGTGATGGCGCCAATCATGGAAGCGGCGATGAAGGTTAAGGCGAATTCAGCGCAGTTTTGAAGGAGGAGCATGATAACGTCACCTTTTGAAATACCTAGCCTGAGCAAGCCTTTGGCAATCCTGCGAGAGAGAATATATGTCTGGGAGAAGGAGTATGTGGTACCGGTGGAGCCGACAACTAGACAGGGCCGGTCTGAGAATCGCGAAACATTTTGGAAGCAGTAGGAGTGAAGGGGCATGTTGTTTGGGATGTAAGGCAAGTCTGGTAACTTGGATCTAAACACAACCTCAGAATCATTTTGTTTATGATTATTATTATTATTATTATTATTAATGCAAGTAGAAGGAGAAGAAGAAACCGCGAGTGGCGGTGGAGATGGAGGTGGAGGAGGATGTGTTTCGGGTTTCTGAGCTGCTAATTTAACGGACAACATGATCGTCGTCTACGTTGATGAAATAAGGTGTTTGTTTCTGTTATGGAAGTTGTCTTGTGTTGATGGTAGCTAGCTAGCTAGGTACAGCTTGTTATTAGTTTGTTATTCTTCTGGAGTTGCATGTCTTGTAAAATATGGGATAAATTTGTGAGAGTAGAAGAGGAAGTGCAAGAGGGTGACATGCAATCCCATATCCATGCACTAGCTCATTCATTGATCATGCAAATGGAGTGACAACCAACACGTACTAATTACGTAATGTATAATATGTAATATTTTGAACTAATCTCAAACTACTTCCCAACCAAATACTACAACATTCATTGATTAATATATTTATATATAATTTACTAACAAATTAATATATTAATTCACACTAACAACTTCCATTGAAAACTAACTACAAAGTTTGTCGTAACGAAATAGTAAATAAAAAAAATATATACATGAAGGGGGTCCTAGTAGTTTAACCCGGTACGAAAAGAAGTGTTCATTTTATGCAGTTGCCAAAGTTAAAGTCCAGTTGCGTTGTTTGGTCGAAAAAAGGCCAACTGCCAATGTAACACATGTGAGGGATTTAAAAGCAATAAACTAAATTTTGTTCAAACAGTTTACGTGTAATAAACTGAACTTTGACTTTAAAAAGTCAAAATGGATCATTTGGCATATTTTAATTTTATTTGTTTATGTAAAGTACTTAGCCTAAACAACAGTTGATTTCGTCTATACAGATTCAGTAGAGCAACAACATGAAAATATTTCAATACTTAAATATGGTGTGATTACTATAAATTACTACAAAATTTCACTATCTTTAAATGGTTTCTTGTACCTATTTTAAGTAATCAAACACACAAACATAGATCAATCAAAGCATCTATAAGTATAATAAGGGTGCAACCACAATATCTCTCTTTGATGTTTGAAACCACATCTTCAAATTTGGATTCAAGTTCACACTCTTCCATTCTCTTAATACCTCCGATCAAACTGCCTTCAAATACATGTGTTATTTCTATTATCTTGACCCTTTTGCATATATATAATCTTCCCTATAATATCATGCATAAACAAACTCACAAAACTCTCTAAGTCAATTTCAACATGTCAAACCAATACACATTTGGAACAAACCATGTAACAAAATAACAAAATATGAATAAAATCCACGCAAGCCTGAAAGACCGACCCGTAAGGATAAACGAGCTACGCTGTCAAGCGATCAGGATTTGTTATTAGTGATTACCGACTTCATGGTTTATCACAATGAAAGGTCCGCCAAGCTTGACGAAAGTTGTCACACCCTCAATTTCCACGTGCGGGGTTTTACCGCGAGGCGCGTAACAAACCAGGATCTCAGTCGTTAGTTACACCAAACAACGTCTAAATGTTTTAAAAGACTTTATTGTCCCATATTTGGGAAAACCATTTCAGAGTTAATGTATATTGTTTTAAGATGCGGAAGCGTAACATAGCGGGAAAAATAAATCCCTAAAAAAAAGCAAACAGTCTAAGGCGCAAAACACGCGCAAGCCATAACATTATTAATTAAAAAGTTCCAAGTTAGGATGCAATGTTTATGAGTGACCATGAATGCAACTCCTATCCGTGCACTTGATTTTAGCGACCTGAGAAAGACATGCTAAAACGGGTCAACACAACGATTGGTGAGTTCACATGTTTGAGTTTAAAACAAGTTTGTCAAACAAACCAATAAGTAAGTAAACATTGTAATGGATAGGATAAAGTATGGATAATGTATGCATTAGTAATACCACTAGTTAATTAGGCTAGTAATCATGTTACATTAGTGTAAGTTTCATTGTGACCGAGGCTGACTTTTAGTTTGTTGCCACCCACGGAGTCTAATACGACTAGTGCATATTGTGTTTCTAGTAAATGAAGACACCCGGCGACTCCCTCTCCCGAGAGCCCCAAAAGGGTTCGTCAAACCCAGTAGTACTACCTTTCATTACTCAGACAATGTACAATTGTTAGTGGTCCAATGTATATGGGGGACTTCAGTTTAAGTTCACTATGTACACATGAGTTATTAACAAAGTCTACAATATCCAAAAAGTTTTGTATGCATGCTTCTCCCCCAAAAGGAGTAAGTAAAAAGAGAGGCAGTGAAACTCACCTCGAATGCGGTTCAAATGAAAGTCAACTGCTTAAGTCAAAGTTGTTCTAGTGCCTAAATCATACAAGCACTATAAATATTTGCTAAGCGATCCCTAGAACCCTTAGTATCCAAACAATCCCATTGTTTATTAGAAGTTTGACCAAAGTTTGACTTTTCATTGACTTTGACCAAAAAGTTCCAAGTCGTTGACCGTTGACTGAAAAGTTCAAGTCTCGATGAACGAAGACTAAAGTTCGAGTTTTGTTGACCGTTGACCAAAATATTAACTAGTTGACCAAAATATTGACCTTTGACCCAAAATATTGACCGACGACCCGTTGGTGACTTTTGACCAATTATCTAGACTTAGCCTAGTCGTATAATATCCTTAATCTCGATTTATCAATCAATCATGTAACTTGCACTTAGCCACTTTTCATGAAGTACTATAACTAAATCAATATTTATAAATCATAAGTAAGATAAACATGTAGTCAAATGGTTTCTAGTTGACCAACAAAGTCAAATTCCAAGTTAACACAACAATCTTTGCACAAACTATAACTATTTTACCAAAACAGCAAGCTAGACAAATTTGGACAGATTCCTAATCACCAAGGTCAATTTTTCTAACCAACTAAATCTTGGAAATAAATTATAAAACAATTTCCACCGAGACTATAAAGTATTAGGTACCACCAGAAATTTTCTTGTAATTTTTCAACATTCACAACAATTATGAAAATTCATATACTATAGCAACCTACCTTCAGCTACTATATCTACGCAATAGAAAGTAAATATTTGTCAAAACTTCCATATATATCCAATAAATGAAAGACCAATTGGATTTGTTTCATAACTCAATATATAACACTCCAGAAGTGGAATCACTCAAATATCCATTTTCAATAACAAGTTATACTCTTTACAAGATAGACCAGAAAATTATCTGTTCAACCAGAATTGATATCTGATTTTGTAAATTCATAAACAGTAGCCAAACAGAGTCCAAAAATTATGATTTTTGACTTTTTGAAAACTAGACTCAAAGTACTTAACCGTAGAATCAAGAATCAATCAAAATACTATCGTATCAACAAGTTATACAACTAACAATCTAGATCACAAAATCTGTCAACAAGCAGATCCAAATCAAAACTTACAACAATCATGATTTTTGTATCTCTATGATCCTAAATCACCAAAGGATCATTTTGTATAATCGTCACTACACCCCGAATGATATTAAGAGCATCCCGTGTATAATGGTTTACCGCTGTTATAGCACAAACCCGTGTGTAATGATCTACCATCATTACATCACAATAATAGGCATTTTACTTCTTAAACAAATTGTGCGGTTGTAGACGAGCAAAGAATACAACATTATGTATGACTATCATAGTTGATAACCTGATACATACCAGACTCAAAATACACCCACTTTTAACCCAACGCGATGAAAGTAGGGTGCTTCACCCCGATAGATCGACCCATATTTATGTGCCCCTTTCTAGGGTTAATTGTTATTTAGCCAACTAGACTCATCCCGCGTTTGACACAGTTTGTAAAATAAAATGCCTTTAAAAATATCAATGAAATCAATATGTAATAAAGAATATGCTTTTCCCCGAAAAAAATTATAAAAACATTTAAAAACGATTCCATTTAAAAACTAGGGGGTTCGATAGAGAAACTCACGGTTTGAAGTCCTTTTCTCCAAAATACGCATGTCCTATATTAGTACACGTTTTGTTAATAAAACTTTGTTTGAGTCTTAGTTTATAAAAATTATTTAACTTATTATCCCTACTCTAATGTCCACACAAGCATGCAAGCAATTAGAGTCCTAACAGTTTAACACACGTATGGTTCGGTTTTTCGTCGATTATTGTTTATTAAATAATTTAATTAATAAATAAAGATAATATATAATTATATTAAATATTAGAGTTTTAGTTGCTGCAAAGTTTAAGAAAATATTAATTTATTTATTTTTAATAATTCATGTCAGTTTCGTCGGTTTTTGTCGGTTTCGGGTTCAAAAATGAGTCGACCGGTATTTCGTGTAAAATGTAGCTTTTAGGACTTGGGAAACACTTGTTACATATATTAATTAAGTTTTATAAATTATTTTATAAAAACATGTCATTTTTCATTTTTGTTAATATTTTCTTAATTTAGCAACTTTTGACGTTTTCGTGTCGGTTTTTCCGACACGAGCCGTCTAAGACCAAGTCTAGTCATTTTGTCCTTTTATCACATATCAACCTATGTTATATATGAGAGTTATACCACTTTAGGGGCTGTTCTAAAACAGTCCCTAACCGTGGTGTCGGTTTACGTTAGAAAGTCGGTTTTTCGACCGTTAAAGTTACCGGCAAGTAAACTAGAGTTAGAAATTTCTAACCAAACATCCTATGCACTAATTATACACATTATACACCATAATTTGTCCTATATTTCCAGATCTCAACAAATTATTCAAATCATCAAGTTCATATATTCCATAATTTCCTATGTGTTCATTTGACCAGGTTTCTTACTTTAGTAATTTACAACTCTTGTTACCCTTTTTAATCACAATCTTTACAAGTATTATCAAATAGCAACTTGTTTATCTCATTCAAATAGTTTGATCTAGATTTTATGCATCTTATGATTCTATTCAAGTTTTAATCTCTTGGTATTTGCTTTTCCAAAGTTTCCATTCCTAGTAAATATATATCAAGCAATTCATGTATTTAAGTTTTTGGATCATAATTCAAGTTTGTATGAATTTCTAACATGCATCCTACTCATTATTCATCCAATTAAGTCAATTATTCAAAAATATTAACAAATTTTCAATTTTCATATTGAATAAATATTAAAATTTCTAAAATTAGAAACTGACAACGAGACTAGTTAGTTTGCTTATTCTTTTAGCATATTATTCCATGAATTTATAACATGCATCCTATCAATTAATCATCCATTTCAACCATTCCAATCAAAGTTTCATATCACAAAAAATTATTTGTCAAAATTCTTACAAGTTAACAACTAAAGTTTCCTTATTTAGAAATCTAGCAAGTTTAACAATGTTCAAGTTTCATCTTTTAATTTTATAAATTTGGTGGTTCAATCTTTAAATCAATCATTATCCATTTTATGACTCAAACTTTTCCAATTAATCAAAATCTCATCAAATCAACAACCTCTCATTAATATCAATTTCTAAACATCTTATTATTCATGATTTTGCTTAGAGTCCAAAAATTATTTCTAATCAACTTTTATGGTGAATGTATGTATGCATGAGTGAGTTTAATGCTTCCACCCACATACATACACACATTCACGGCACACACATGCACATACATACACATGCACGGTTCACACACACATACACCCAAACCCATTATAATCAGTCCTTCAACCCAAATCCCAACCCATGAACATCAAATCTAGCTTATGGAATCATAAAAATTTAATTACAATCTCTACTTACTTGGGTTTTTGATAGAGTGATGATGAAAGTGTTGAGAATGTGGTGGTTTTTCCTTCCTAAGCTCCTTCCTAGTTTACTTGATCTTCTATATTAATTAACTAGCTTTTGAACCCGTGTATTACACGGGATTTGTCAAATGACAAAAATAAATAAATTCTGTTATTTAAAAAAATAAACAAAATGAAAGGTGTAAATCATGTATGATAATTTAATTGTGATTCTTAAAATACTTCTCATGATTGATATTACGTGTAGCTTAACATACCATATAAAATCTAAAAGATTCATTGGTGATGATAAACCGAGTTGCTTTAAATGCAAGGTCCTCCACAAGCCTTTGAGGCTATATTAGTTTTTATTGAAGTTGTTTTGAAATGAACCAAAGTCACCATTTTTTTAAAATGACCCATACGTATTCGATGATTGCCTCATGTCAAATCAGAACGAAACATGTGATACAATTGTAGTTCAAAATGCGACAAACACAATTTGGTAATAGGATTGCATGTCCGAAAGGTGTCTTCATATTAAACGCAACATATGATACAAATTTTGTATACAAAGAAGTGTTTTTGAATTTGTAATCATCACTTTAATTTCTCATTTACCATGTAAATTAATGTATTAGACAAAGTATACGATTTATGAATTATAAAATTTTCACGTTTCATGACTTATTAAATGTATCTTCTTCATGTTTCATTGTGTGTACTACACATGGTGGATAATATGAAACTAATGTAATTTTTCGTGTAACAATGTTTAAAAGATGATGATCAATGTGCATATAGACAATAATCTTGAGTATAATGTCATCAGATTACATATATGCACATCTAAATATATACTTTATGCGATGTTGAAAAATCACAACCAACCCAATAATTGATTATATTTAGCATCAATTCTTCTTGAATGGTGATTATAAACGTGACATTTATACACCTTTAAGTAGTTAATAAAATTCATCTAACTATGCTATAACCCAATTGATAAAATGGTTTTGACTATGGATAATTAGGATAAATGGATGAGATATTAGGAATTATAATGAAAAATTAAGCTATGAGTGAATGTAGGCTTGACACCTAAGCATCAACACTTTTTTGATTAGTAGAGTAACATAAGATTTGTTTTGTTAAAATTGATTATGTAATAAATGTTTATGAAATAACAAAACAAAATTTTACAGTTTCCAAAAAACAAAGAATTCGGTTTTATAACTTTTTAGAAAAAAATCCGAATTACAATTACAGGTTTCCAAATTTCTTTAGGTACAACTGATCATTGTTTTAATGCTTAAATTTTTTTTAGTATGACTCGTTTAGGATATTAAATTAGAGATACAAAATTAATAATCACATTAATTAGAAATTTAAATTAAACAGAATAATTAAAAATTTGTATATATGAAGTGAGAAGTCTCGCATAATTCAAACTAAATTCACGAGTCCTTATTGTTAAACATGTGTTGACATTTTTAATAAAAAGTAATGTATACATTGAGCAAAATTATGTTTTAGGTTTTATATTATTGTAAATAGTCATTAATGTATGCATTATATCTTGAGATGTAACTCATGGGTCAAACCATTTTCACCAATGACCCATGGATAGCATGGATTAAGGAAAAGAGAGATTAGAAGATTAGTATGGAATTTTAATCTAAGAATGATTGTGGTTAGGACACATAGGCATCATTATTTTTGTTTATTAGTATTGTAAGATTTTCCATGGATTGTGTATGCATGTGGGTGGGTGTTTGATTATATAAATTTTGAAGATGATGGTGGACTGGTGATGGTGGGAATCGATATATATAGAGAGAGAAGAGGGAGTAGGGTGATGATGTAAGTAGTAGGTTGTTGTGTGATATTTTGGTTAACACAACACATAGGTCTAGTGTTTAGGTATGGTGATGTTGATGTTTGCACGGAGGATGAGTAGAGGTGAGTTGTCAAGAGAGGGGGAGTGGGAAAGTGGACGGCTAAGGGTGGGGGGGGGGGTAAGGGTTGGTAGATATTAATATATTTTGTATAATTTAGGTAATAAGGTTTAACGTAAAGTGTAATTTATCTAGTCCAACGAAGTCCGTTTTCGATAATTTTTATCAGAATTTGAGCGAAACTAGATTACAGTCAATGTCTGCCTAATAACTTAGTTTTCTGAAAAACTTGATGTCGGGCTCTTACAATGTCCTCTAATGGCTTTTGGTTACTTATTTTCTAATTTTCGAGATTCGAATCTTCTAAAATTAAGTTTATATATTATCTTGACTACTTTAATAAATAATTTAATTTTTCGAGATTATTTAACCCCTTTAATGAATTATTTACTTTCTGACTTGTTACCCGGGGTCATTCCACGTCAGATTCGTTATGTGGCGATTTTTACACTTTTTGTTGACTTTGAAACATATAGATCACTAATAAAGAAAATTTTTTTTCTCATAATGACAAAATTTTATTGTTAAACATGATTTATTAGCGAAAATTTTTGGCAAATGTTACACTAATCCCATAAATCAAAATCAAAAACATAAATAAAGACATGTACTAATCATGTTTACCCATTGCTTGATCCAAAGATTCAACACCCTTGCTTCCAAAAATCACCAAAAGTGCTTGAGTGTGTGTGTATGATCTTGAGAGAAAATTGTAGAAAAAAAATGAAAAGTGTATGTGTGTGTGGGTGTGGTGGACGGCCAAAGAGAGAGCAAGTGAAAAAAAAGGTTGTAACCTCCTTTGATAATAGCACAATCATTAAGTCTTCATTAAATGAATCCAACCTTAGATAATTTTATTTCATTTCATGTGTGACATGTTACAACTTTTAAAAACATTGTCTAAGTATTTTTTTAGTTTAAAGTTTAATAGTTCACCTAGCTAAATAACATGTAACACACCATATATTGTATCATTTTAATTACCCAACTTTCTTATAATATCACATAAGCATATAACAACTAGTCATGTAACATATTAAGCATGTAACAATATTATACACATAATATATTATACATGTAACATACCATGTTTACTATAACATGTGTGTCAAATTTATTATTCTAGTTACCAACAACTAGTTACTCTTACTTAGGTCACCAACGACACGACTGACTCAATATATGCATACATGACACTACATTCATGAGAGTTCATTAACGTAGTTAACATAACTAACTGGGTTTACAGACATAGTCAACAAGATTTAACTGGGTTTAATTAACGGAGTTAACATGAAAATTGGCAGTTGTTACAAAAGTAATATTGTGAAAAACCGAGCCCATCAAATCACGATGGAAGAACATCAATGGTCGTTGCTAGCCCAACAAAGGAAAACGGATTTTGGATTTCATGCTAGTATATGATATACAGTTTTTAGAAGAAAAACAAGAGTTTGTAGACGTTGGGATGGCTTATCGACATTTAGTTTATTTTTATTTTTATATCTTAGGACTTGTTTATTTTATTTATGTTTTTTTTTATTTTGTTAAGTCTTGTAATTTATTTTACTAGTGGAATGTTATTTTTAATTTTATTATATTCATGCTTTTAATTTAAAGACAATATATTTAATTTAGAAACAAAATTGCTGAAAAATGGATTGGGATGGTTGTAATGGTTTGGGATTGTTGTGAGATTAATTGATGTGGCGCTAACATGAATGAGAGGTAGCGTGAAAAAGTGGTGAAAAATGGTTTGATATGTGGGACGGGTTTGGGAGCATTGCTAACACCCTAAGGTTCAAAGGCAAAGCTAAGACAAAACATATACAATTCTCTATAAATCTATGACTTAATTCGTCGTCTCCACAAACTCTTACCGACCGAATTCCCTTAATATCCTCACTGTAACGCGCTGGCTCTTCCACTATTATAACTTAAATTGTTTGTATTTTGTGCCACTGCAATAAACAATGAATAAGAACACATATGGTGACCGAGAGTACCTTTTCTAAGTGGTTTAACCTTACTTTACAACAGTGTAATCACAATGTCAGTACCTCCATAGTTTGATTAGAGTAAGAAATAGAAAACTGGTAAACAAAGATGACAACAATCCCTTGGTGAATATGTTAGCATATTAGGATGTTGATAAAAGATAAAAGAATACAGTTTCAAATACAAGTCAACAATTGATACGGAAACAAAATGGTTCCAAGCCATCAAATTTTGGTTGAAAATTGCCTCACGCTTGCTCACGTGGACCAAGTTATGGCATCAAAACCATCCAAATATGTTGGGCTAAGCAAAGTGTACCAAAGGTAATGCACCATGTGATTTAGCTCTTCGGATAATATGAAAAAGTCACCCTTCCGCAACGTACAGGCTGTATTACTAGTAATTATCATATTAATATTAAAACCTCTAGAAAATAAACCATTTATTATGATTCATTAAAAAATTAAAAATTTGTATAAAACGCGAATGGAAAAAAAGTTGTTGTGTAACATCCCGTTTTCTCGTTTCGGTTAATGAAATAAATTATGAGTTATTATGAGTCGGGCTTGTGTTGGGTTAAATAAATATTTGTTATGGACTTGGGTTAAAAGAAAGATAGAAAAGACCATGGGCTTAAGCCCATAATCCATAATATATAAATAATAATTAACCCTTAATCCATTCATTTACACATATTCCATTCACCACCCAAAACACACACTTAAGCTCTCTCTCTCTCTAGTTTCTCTCTCTCTAGCCGAAATCACCAAGAAACCGAGCATCAACCCGATGTAATGATTGTATGATATTGTATGAACCCAAACCCGTTAGATTCAGTCACAAAACGACGAGCCGACACCTTTAAACCATTAAAGTCACAAAATCCGGGTGGAATCGGGTATAAACCTAACCTAAGATGAGCTTAGGGGTCACCCTAGCTCAGATCTGGATCGAACGGGATGAAAAACGGTGAAAACGGTGGTGAAATAATCGAGATCTCGCTTTTCCTGCGAGATCCCGGTTTTCCGGCAATGGTGGCGCCGGAAAAGGCAGGTTTGAGGTTAAGGCGTCAAAGAATGTTTCTGACATTCTCTGACCTAACCCGAATTCGTTAACAGAGAGTTAACGAACTAGAGGCAATTCGTCAGATGATTCGTTAAAGGAAGCTTAACGAACTAACCTTAGTTCGTATCCAAATTCGTTAAGGAAAAAAGATAACGAATTAACCCCAATTTGTTATAGTCATTCGTTAAAAAGAGATAATGAATTAGAAGGTTCAATTCGTTACATAGGGGTCATTCGCTATAAGGTCCAATTCGTCAAAGGACCAGTTCGCTATAAGGTCCAATTCGTTACAAGGACCAGTTCTATTAACAGTCAATTTGTTATAAAGTAACAAATGGGTCATTCGTTATGAACCCACACTAAGAACCAAGTAACAAACTAGAAGTTTGATTAATGATACGTGAAATTGTTATACAGTTAGTCGTACACAGCTCAAGAAAGGAATAACCATAAACGGTGAACGTAACCGAGTTCAGGTGAGTTTCTAGCCCCATTCCTTGTTATGTTTTCGGGGTTGTGTGCATACTCGATGTGATTAGTTAATACACTGACCTTAAGTGGTAAGTGTATGCCTTATATGATTATGTATGGATGATTGCTTAACGGTGCGTGAAAAATCTTCGGATATTGCATCTACCGTCGGGTGATAGTTTGAAGATATGAACGATATGTATATAAAGTATGAATGATTGTTTGTCGGTACCTGAACGATCTTCGGATGTCAAGTTATAATGTTATGTATAATGTACGAATGATGTGTACGTATGTTTTGAAGGAATATAATAGATAGCCAGGTACAGAAGAAAGGGGCTAAGCCCTAATAATACTCAAGGTAGATTGGATCCGAACCCTAATAATATCCGAGGTAGAAAAGGGACCGAGCCCTTTATAAATCTCGAGGCAGAAAGGGACTGAGCCTTAATAATACTCAAGGCAGAAAATGGACCGGACCCTAATAATATCTGAGGCAGAAAAAGGGACCGGACCCTAATAATATCCGAGGCAGAATAGAATAATGTAAACTATAGTTTAAATTAAAGTATGAGGGTAAGTATGTATATAATGAACGAATTATGAAAGTATGAAGTACGTATGGAAGTACGTAGTTATGAATGCATTGAATGTTGTATGATTAACTAGAACTCACTCAGCGTAGCTGACTTTTAGTATATACGCAGGTTAACAGATTGAGACAGATGGTTTGAGTGGGACACATGGCAGGATTGAAGATGCTGGCATCTGAAGATTTGTCGTGATGTTTGAAATACTAAGTTTTATATTATGACTAGGTTAGGTACCCGTGTCTTACACGGGTTGAACAACTTAAAAAAAATGATAAATAAAGTTGAGTATTATACATTAAATAAGTACAAAGTTAAATTGCAACTATAATTCACTAAATTTTAAAATAAATCAAAATTTCCTAAATAATCTTTCGATACAACGTTAGATTATACACTAAAAATATGGTAACAACTAAAGTAGAATAATATTACGAGAACATAACTGGTACAATCGAAACAAAAATGAACCTGTCATAAGTGGAAGAAAGCTTTCGGTTAGTCAAAGAATGTGCAGTAAAGATAATCGATATGGCTTTGATCAACAATATATGGATAGAAAGAAAGAGATTATAGTTACAGAAAAAATGAAGGCGGCCGAATTCAATTAAAGATCCACGTGATTTTAACAATGAACCAGAGTAAAAGTTTAAGGGCTAAAATGATTCATATATCTGTAAATGTTTTATATATATAAAAATGATATAATTCATATTGAAGAAGTTAATTAACGAAAAATGTTCAAATTATAAAAACGTTTAATAAACAAACCTAACTTTTTTTTAAATAAAATATGTTTTGTAAAAGCAGTTATAGAAATCAATATGAATTAAAAAATATGTATGTTTAATGTGTAATTAATAGGAGAGAGAAGCGGGAAAAAGAAGAATGAATGATCCAGAGAATGACACGTGGCAATATAAAAAAATTATTTATTATATAGTATTGATTTTAAAAGACAAGTTATGGATGTTTGTAATGAATGACTGACTTTTATATTATTCCGTTAAAGTTTTAATTAACTCTGATAATTAAAACTGTGTTTATGAGTAAATACAACGTTAAAGTGAGACACCGGGATCGGGGCCTTACACGTTGTGATGCTTTTACGTTTATGAGCAAATGTCATAAATAAACCAACCTACTTTCTATTGTTTCTCATAAAAGTCCCTCCATTTTTTTTTCATATAAAAGTCTCTCTACATTGTATTTTTAAACATAAGTGTGAAATGAGTTAAACTATTATATGAGTTAATTACATGAATGGTCCCCAACTATATATAATTACAACATAAGTAGTTGGCTCGAATATATATTTGTAAAACTTTTAAAAATCATTAAAATATCTTAATAATAAAAAATTAAAAATAGCCTAATGTCCGTTATGCTCCTATTTAACTCATCAACCGCACACCACATAATCGGATAATTTCCCATCAGGTATGTAATCGTTTCAGATGGTAAATCGTTGGTTTCTAAATCTATGAAGAAAATACGTGGTCGTGACTCAATTTTTTACCAAAAAGTTGAAGAAAGAGACGATGGAGATGGCAGTAGGCTGATTTGTAAGTTATTTGTGGCTAGGGCGATCCTTCGTCCGTTCCCCATCCCTCTAATTTCAGGTGTGGAGATGGTAGGCCGGCGGAAACCAATTGACGGTAATTCGCATATAGACAAACTTAAAACCCTAATTCGCAAAAGTAATGAGAGAAATCAACAACACCTGCTGATTCATATTGTTATTGCCGTTTACATCGAAAGGCAGGAGAGGACACGTAAGAGAAAAAATTTATACAGTAAGTTGTTGTACGGTGTGCATTAACGTAACCAAGCAAAGAGAAATAATGATTTCCCTTCACATGCGTAGTCTTGTTTTTAATATATAGTTTAATAAGCTATTTCATGCAAAATATTAGGCTAAATTTGTAGTTTTTATAAGTTAGAACCATATACTAAACAAATGTATATTATAAGGACCATTAATGTAATTAACTCATATAATTATTAGAAGTTGTTTCACATTTATATTAAAAAATGCTATAAAAATGGACAATTATATGTAAAAAAGAAAATGGATCATTAGTTGTACATTTTGTAGTTGGGGTCAATTTACAAAAAAGTTATACTATAAAATATTTTTCAATATGTCATTCGTATTCAATGTCTTTGGAAACATTATATTGTTAAATGTTAACTTTATATATTGATTATTCTTTTTATGTTTAATTATCTTTTTATATCATTTGATTGATAATTTCATGATGTTAAAAAATAATTTATCTTTTTTTTTTCAAATTAACATACGTCGTGATCACTTAAATAATTTGTTAAATTTTGCCATAACTGATCATTTGATTACAGAATACATTTACAAATATATTTTTTTGTTTTGGTTCATAAGTTTTAGAATATATGAGTAAAACCAATTTACAGGTAATAAGAAGTATATAAACATAATAAAAATAGGAAAAAAAAACAATTTGAGGATAAATAAAGGCATTGAGAAAATCTAACATATTTTTTTTTTCCTTCGTTTGTTGATTGGGGGATGTCTTTTGTTGTTGTTCAAGTGCGAATAAAAGTTACAGTTTGGAAAAGAAAAAAAAATCAAACACTTGTGAAGGACATCCAACTAACAAGTAATCAAGCATGTCTATTTTCTTTTACTGTTATATTCATGTAAAAAATACATATGTAGAATTTTGCACCTATAATTTCCAATGTCAATTGATTTTAACACTCATAACTATCTATCAAATAATTCAAAAGTGTAACACCCCGGCTAAAGCGGAATACGCCCGGGAGTGACGTACAAATTGTTCAAAACACATGTGACACTATTAAGTGGCAAGAATATCATTTATTCATTCAAATTCCAAGTACACAAGTTTATCAAATGAACAAACGCAAAGAAAAAGGAACAAAACAAACGTCTTCTTGTTTATTATTTAAATAACCTAACTTCTAGTATCTTCGTCATTTCATCCTCTAATGAAAGTACATGTAGCATATATATAATATAAAGTCAACTAATTGAACAGTTGGAGAGTTCACACAGTTTAAATAATATATAAAAACCATACAATTCCATGAAAACTTGTGAAAAGCACATAAGGGTTCTTTACACTCGAATCGTAGGTCCTGAGTGTAAAGAATAAATGAAGGTCTTTTCCAGTTGGGATTGTGCACCAACGTACTCAGATTGGAGTCCCTTTTCCACTTAAAATATGGTCCTGAGTACAAAGGGGGGCGTATGATCATACTTATCGAAGAAATCCATGCACATAATATTTGAGCAAGTAACAGGTAAACACACAAGTCCATGTAACGAATTGTAGTTTGTAAATAATAAATAAAAGAAATTGAATTGTTGATATGATATATATGCTACCCCCAAAATAGTTAAAAAGGGTAAAAAGAGGGTGTGAGAAACTCACCTTGAAGTTGAAGACAAACTTGAAATAAAACAGAAAGTGCGTGAATGAAACCGAAGCAATTGAACTTCACAACTAAAATGAAATGTACAAATAAAATATTAACTAACAACTTATAAAAATAAATAAATCTAATTGCCGGAAGTTAGAAGTGTTTAATGTATATTTTATCAATTTATGAAGTTTTGATATTATAATATTATTGTTAAGCTTTAACAAATTTTAACGAATAAATTATAAATTTAATATTAGTTTAAATTATGAGATTAATATCAAGTTTGGATATTATAAGGGTTACGGAAATATTGGTGTTAACGATATATTTTATTTTGAAAACGAAAGTGTTAACATATTATAAAGTTTAACGAACAAAATATATATATTTTAAATGAGTTTCAAAAAATGAATTTATCGAATTTGAAATATTTGTTTTTAGGTGACAAATCATAGATATGGTTTTAAAACTAATTTATTTAACTTAAAATAATTTTATTTGATGTATATAATTTTTATAGATTTTATCTGGTTAAATACATATTAGAAAAGGTTTAAAAAGGAAACTAAAAACTGAAAAACGGCCTACCCGAGTTTGAACCCGGGTCCTCCTGTTCACAAAAAAGAGAACTAACCAACTGAACTACCTTAATAATTGATAAATATATGAAAACAGTTAATTAAATATTATATCTCATGTTCATCATATTCCTCATACAAACCCTAGGTTTTAATTCGTTCATCTGGTTCCATGTTTGCTTAATCTTTGTCAGGGGCTTTGTTAATCGGGTTGAAACGAATCATTACCATATAAAACTTACTTGAATTGGTGTTGTAATGAAGGTGTATGGAGCTTCGCCGGAAAACGGACTTGGATTAACAACTTGGGGATATTAGAGAGTTAGTTTGTGTAATATTATGTTTGCACTAGGTTTAGATGACGATTAGGGTCATATTTATGTGTTCAATTGAATCGTTTAATGTTTAGTTCGAGTTATTAAGATTTTGATTATAATCCGATTAGTTTGTGATTTATACGAGTTAATTGGTTTGTTAAACGACGAAATTAATCACATAATAATGCTTATCTTAATGGAGAAGTCGTTTGGGATGTTTACCGGATCAAACGATGATTAAACTGGCGATTGTTGGGTTTTCCGGCTGCCGGAATTCTCGTCGGAAAAACGAGGGGGAAAGAGGACGGGAGGGTTGGGTAAAAGTTAATTTTAATATAATAATTTAGATATATTACACTTTGGCCCCTATACTTTCATACTTCTTTTAAATCATAATTAAACTATAATTACTGATGTGCTAGAAACAGTCAATTAAATATTAACTAAACTAAACAAGTAATAAAAACTAGACTTAAGACTCAACTACAAAACACCGACAAGTGAACCGGTCAATTTTACTAAAGCTAAGTAAGTCCGGAATATCGAACCCACAGGACTCTATAAATTACGTTAATTAACTAATTAGACACGACTTACGACACGACTATTTATTATTAATGTTTAAAGGGGGGTTTTAAACTAAGAAAGCAAATAAACAAGTAAACAAGAAATAAGCAATTAAACACAAGATCGAAACCAATCAAAGAAGGAATCTACCTAGGTAAGAATCTCATGCATCAACAATCATCAAGCAATGGACAAATAACATGATTATGGAAACTGATTTCTAAACATATTCATCTAACAATACCCTAAGGACCCTTGACTGAATCAAACGAAATCCCAAAGAACAATTATTAGATTATTAAGCAATCAGTTATATTGACTTCCTTACGGTTATCAAATAGGGTTAATTAATAGTATCTAAAGCAATCAATCTCACGAAACACTAAACACTAGATAACTTGATAAACTAACAATGACATCATGAACATGGATCAACACAATAAGCAAGAATATTTCCACTACTATCCTAGCATGCAATTGACCAAGACACATGAACAACTCCTCACCTCACAGCTATTGGAATTTAGCAGAACATTCAAAACCCTAACCAACTATCAATAAGCTTCTATGATCTAATGGGCCCATTCAATCACAATAATCAAAACACCAAGTAATGATTAAACATAAACCCTAAATCTAAAGAACACAATCAAGGGATATAAGATCTATGTGAAGATATACTTAACAATCAATCAAGATAATAAACATTCATATGCATCATGAAAGCAAAATCAAGTCTTTTACTATTAAAAGAACGAAACCATAATCAAACAATTGTCCAAATCAAGAATCAAGTCTCAAACATGTTCATAAAACCTAGGTAGACATGAAGTCTAGCCTAGAATCATTATTGAAAACAATCCTAAACAAGTATTAAAAACAAAGAGGAAAGACATGATAAATAATGAACAAGGAACAAAAATTAGAGCGATAAAACCCTTTGTGATTGATCCTTGAACACCCGGATGAAAGCTTGATGATCCTCCTTGATTCCTAGCCTCAAAACCTTCACAAACCCTTGGAAAATCGGCTCCAATAGTGTCTCCATCGGCTGGGTTTTGCAAGAGATGTTTAAATAAGCGATAACCGGGCTTGGGCTTGCAAAATTGGCTGACCAGAAGACCTAGGCACCCCGCGAAGGCATATTGCCTTCTGCCTTAGCGGGTGGCGGCGCCCTCCTGGGGTGGGATTTTGGATTTTTGCTTTTTTTTTCTTGTTTAATCTTGTTAAATCTTAATAATTATCTTCCTTAAACTCCAAGTAATGCTTAGAACCTTCTAGAACTTGTTTCCCTAGCTTCTCCACTCCATCATATATATGAAAACATAACAAAATATTAGTGAAGTAATCATGTAATCGTTAACGAGCAAAACAAGCATAAACTTCGCATGAAAAGATATAAATAATTAGATTAAACGTTCAAGACACCAAAAGAGTTAAAACACGATAAATGTATATAAACTTGATTCAAAACCTTAATTAATAAAAGATAAATGAAACATGAACTAAAACGAACTTGAAACATTAAATAAACACAACTTTACAATGGATTCATGATGTATAAATAGACGTATATCAAATATCCTCACACTTACTCTTTTTTCGTCCCTGAAAAAGTCTTATGCAGTTGGATCAGAATCGGAAAATTACAGTCTTACAAACATATAGGTTAATTTTTAAAGCTTAGAAGAACGCAAAAACCGCAATCACCGATATTGTTGTCCACTTAAACCCATGCCTTAATCTTTGCCGGGACAAATAAGATCCGACAATTAGTACTCAGTGGTTTACACAATTAAGACCCGCTTATTTTCATGTTTTACCGGACCAGACCACCCCAACTTGACTTAAACCTCAAAATTAGCAGATTTAAAACTTTTGTTGCTCTATTTTTACATGAATAGTTAAGACGATCAAGGGTATTGTTTATCCACCTAAGCTTAAGCATCAAAGTCTACCAAGCAGCCATTAGATACGATTAAGGTTCAATTAATTAATAGCTAGTGTTCCCCACAACATGACATACCCCCGTTATCAAGCAACACCCCAAATCCATCACCATAGGTGAGTATGCAAAATTTCATCTGTAGGGCTTACATGTAGCGTGTCCCTTGTGGTCTGTTTCTTAATGGTAATGAGACGCGAGCAAGGGGACCCCACATGTCTAACAGCGTGGATGATCAAGTCTGTAGTGAATTTGTACTTTTGTACTCTTGTGATCATGTTTATAGACTTTTAAGGGTTTGCTCATTTTGGCTTTATTTTAAATATCCACAACCCCACTTAGGAATTGTGAATACCCAGATGAATAGATTGCATACAGACCCATGGTCTCCGGACCCGAAGCATCCCATCAATACAAGAATTAAGGTTATAAAACCATACGCCAATGAGGTGCAAAACACTAAACTAGCAGTTTTAAGTTTATATCACAGGTTACACAACATACTCTAACGTTAAACCTACCCAAGCATCATATGATAACGTATTCAGATTTTAAAACTCATAATATTTTCACTTTTTCATACCAATAATTGAGGCTTGAGTATGGCCCGACCTTTCATTACTTATCTTCTACGGATAAAACGCTTTACCCACAAGAGATTTCCGACCCATTTTATCAAATTGCCCTTTCATTTTCAATGCTGAGCCTACCGACACATCCCAAGTTAAGTGTGTTTTCTTTTATTTATCTCATATTATTAGTAGTTTGAAAAACTAATTTCCCGATAAATATCATCATTTCCCACTTTAACGCAAAAAACTATATTCAAGGGACATTTTAAAACATTTTTTCAATTTTTTTTTTAAATTTAAACTCGATTTAAACTACGACTCAAATATCCTATCCCCACATTTGCATTGTCCTCAATGCAAGGATAAGGACGACTCAAAATAAAAATAAAATTAAAAATAAAGTCGGACTACAAAAACTAAAAACTAAAAAATTAAAAACAAAAGAAAAACAAAATAAAAAGTTAACAAGCTAGATAACGGAAAAGACTTAGCTGGTAATATTCGCATGAAATATGATGCTAAAGTCTTCTTCCATGAATGCCCTCCAACTACGAACGTGCTCAGCAAATAGTAACTTCTTCTCTCTCACACGAACGCAAGCGGCCAAACAAAACAAACAAACATATCTAAAAAATGTATCTTATCATAATGATAGATATTAAGCATTCAAAGTGTTTTACCAACCCACAAATAAAACATGAATAATTAGTAGCAAATAAATAAATATAAAGTATACGGCTCGGCTGCTACTCCATCCCCACACTTGTCTTTTTCAATAAAGTCTTCATTGGGGGATCTTCTCTCTAGCTCATACAATCTCTCTTTTACCTAGCAAAACTCAAAAACGCAAAAACAACGACGAACTACAAAATACTACGTTAGCGACTCGATGACTCAACGAAACTAAGAAAATAAAAACTAAAATAAAGGAAAATCTACAAACTCCACACTTAAGTTTTCACTCAAGAATCCATGCTATGCGAATCACGTGGCGGATCGAGTGGAGCTTCCTCCACCTCGGTAGAACTCCAATGCCCTTAAAGATACCGAATCACGACCCAACCAGTCGTCAGTCTTGGTCTTCTTCTTTCTAACACCACGAACTTTCTCAATCATTCTCTTACCGCCACCTTTTACTTCAACATGTTTCACCATTTCCCGAGAACTAGAAACCGCTCGCTCATTCCCCACACTTAAACTTACAAAACGGGAATCGTCAAGACTAGGGCCCATGCCCGAGTTAACTGATTCTATCGAGTAAACTGGGTGACATGGATCAATAAGACCATCTTGACCACTCGTATGTCTCATGGACTTAGCCAAATAGGTGGCACTATCATCACCGGCTCTAAAGAGTAATCTTACCTTCAAACACGTCAATAATTGCCCTAGAAGTACGTAAAAACGGACGACCTAAAATAATAGGAACTCTCTCGTCGGCCTCCATATCTAAAACAACAAAATCTGCAGGGAAAACCAAATTATCTACCTTAACGAGCAAATTCTCTACGACACCCCTCAGATACTTAACGGAACGATCGGCTAAAGACAACGTCATACGAGTGGGGGTGAGCTCTCCTAGGTCTAGATTTTCATATAAAGAATATGGCATGAGATTTATACTAGCTCCTAGATCGGCTAATGCTTGACATGTCGTGTCACTTCCGAAAAGGCATGGAATGGTAAAACACCGGGGTCGGGTAATTTCTCCGGAACTTTATTGAGCACTACTACGGAACATTCTCCATTTAGGGGCACAGTCGACAGCTCCTCCAACTTATCCTTTCTTTTAAGAAGGTCTTTCAAAAATTTGGCGTACTTAGGCATATGCTGAAGGACTTCTACGAATGGAAGGTTAACATTCAATTGGCTAAATATATTAAGAAAATGCCTGTAATCTTTTGTATACTTTTGATTCTTTAGACGAGCGGGATACGGGACATAGGCTAGGTCAATGGTGTGTGGTGGTGGTCGGGCTCCAACCGGCTTCTTATCGGCGTTTTTCTTAACTTGCGGCTCTATGATTGGTGTTGTACTATGTGACTTACCTGGAGCCTCTAACTCTATCTCCTCATCTATCAACTCATCATCCATATCTTCCCAAATTTCTCTACTAACTACCTCCGGACCAAAAACCCTACTACTACGAGTGGAGATGGATTTCAATTGAGCAGCCGGATTAGTTTGAGGGATACCCGAAAACTGACCTGGGGGCCTTTCTTCTAAACGACGAGCAATATCACCAACAGTCCTTTGAATATCGAGAATAGAAGATTGTTGATTCTTGAAGAGCAAATCATGTTCGGCTAACTTTTTCTGTGTAACTTGATCTCTCTCCAAGATTAGCTTCATCATCTCTTCCATACGCCCAAGTCCACCGTTCGAATCCTGCACATCATTTTGAATATTAGTACCATCGGCGTTATTATTATTGAAATACTGACCTTGTCCTTGATTATAAGAATTTTGAAATCCTGGTGGTGCACCCGACGGACGCCAGTTAGCATTATTCTGATTCGAGTTCTTATAAGTGTTCCAATTCTGACTGTTGTTGTTGTAATTGTTGGGAAACCTATTCTGACCAGCAACAAAATCGACCTGTTGATTCATCACCGGGCACTCCAATGTACCATGTCCACCTCTACAAAACTCACACATGTCCACCTTGGCCTTCAGCTCCTTAACCACTCGGGTTAGTGATTCCAAATCAGCAGCCACATTAGTATCCAGATTAACCTGGTGTTCACCTCGAGCGGGTGAGGATGTACTGCTGACGGGAGTGGAATTCCCGCGATGTGGCTCTTTGGCAAGGTCCGATTGAGCGAAGCTCTCAAACATCTCGTTACACTCGGTGACATTTTTCTTTGCCAGAAAACTTCCTCCCGCGGCCGTGTCGAACCGAACTTGGGTTTCGTAGTTCAACCCATTGTAAAATTTTTCCACGAGAGCCCATGGTGTGAGACCGTTCTGTGAGCATCGAGCTAGCAAGTTCTGAAAACGCTCCCAAGCATGACAATATTGCTCCCCCGGCTCCATGTGAAACGAGTGAATCTGATCGCGAAGAATAGCCGCTTTAGCCGGTGGGAAGTATCTCTTGATAAATGCAGAATGTAGTGCTTTCCAAGTGGTGAACGTGCCAGGCGGCTGAGTGTCGAGCCAAGTATCTGCTTTACCTGCAAGTGAAAATGGAAACATATGTAAGGAAATAGCATCTTCAGTAGCACCTTGCAAATTAAAAGTTTTAAGAACGTAATAAAGTCGGTTAATATGAGCCGATGCATCCTCGTCATCACGCCCCGTGAACTGATTAGTTTGAACGATGTTGTTCATGACGTATGACGGAATCTGCCACGAGTTGGGATTGTTGATTGCGGGAACGACGATGCATGACTGGTTTCCGGTTAAGCCATCGAAGGCATGAGCAGCTATTTTTCAATCGTCGGCCATTTGATCTTGATTTCTCGGGCTTTCTGGTGGTGAACTATGCGGTGACGATTTTTGTGACGAACTAGCCTCGGTCTTTAACGGGGACAAATCCAGATTATTCAACGGTGGTCCTTGCGAACGAAGATGTGGAATAAACCTGAAAACGCAAAAGACCAGGTGAGTAGACTCGAATACTTAAAAATAAACTAAAATAAATTAAAACTTAAATTAGAGTCCCACGACTCAAACGAAAATAAAACAAATAGCACGAATATAGCAAGTAAGTCCAAGTAAAGCTATTAACGCAATCGCCAAGAGTCCCCGACAGCGGCGCCAAAAACTTGATATGCTAGAAACAGTCAATTAAATATTAACTAAACTAAACAAGTAATAAAAACTAGACTTAAGACTCAACTACACAAAACACTGGCAAGTGAACCGGTCAATTGTACTAAAGCTAAGTAAGTCCGGAATATCGAACCCACAGGACTCTATAAATTTGGTTAATTAACTAATTAGACTCGACTATTTATTATTAATGTTTAAAGGGGGTTTTTAAACTAAGAAAGCAAATAAACAAGTAAACAAGAAATAAGCAATTAAACACAAGATCGAAACCAATCAAAGAAGGAATCTACCTAGATAAGAATCTCATGCATCAACAATCATCAAGCAATGGACAAATAACATGATTATGGAAACTGATTTCTAAACATATTCATCTAACAATACCCTAAGGACCCTTGACTGAATCAAACGAAATCCCAAAGAACAATTATTAGATTATTAAGCAATCAGTTATATTGACTTCCTTACGGTTATCAAATAGGGTTAATTAATAGTATCTAAAGCAATCAATCTCACGAAACACTAAACACTAGATAACTTGATAAACTAACAATGACATCATGAACATGGATCAACACAATAAGCAAGAATATTTCCACTACTATCCTAGCATGCAATTGACCAAGACACATGAACAACTCCTCACCTCACAGCTATTGGAATTTAGCAGAACATTCAAAACCCTAACCAACTATCAATAAGCTTCTATGATCTAATGGGCCCATTCAATCACAATAATCAAAACACCAAGTAATGATTAAACATAAACCCTAAATCTAAAGAACACAATCAAGGGATATAAGATCTATGTGAAGCTATACTTAACAATCAATCAAGATAATAAACATTCATAAGCATCATGAAAGCAAAATCAAGTCTTTTACTATTAAAATAACGAAACCATAATCAAACAATTGTCCAAATCAAGAATCAAGTCTCAAACATGTTCATAAAACCTAGGTAGACATGAAGTCTAGCCTAGAATCATTATTGAAAACAATCCTAAACAAGTATTAAAAACAAAGAGGAAAGACATGATAAATAATGAACAAGGAACAAAAGTTAGAGCGATAAAACCCTTTGTGATTGATCCTTGAACACCCGGATGAAAGCTTGATGATCCTCCTTGATTCCTAGCCTCAAAACCTTCACAAACCCATCATATATATGAAAATCTTGATAATTATCTTCCTTAAACTCCAAGTAATGCTTAGAACCTTCTAGAACTTGTTTCCCTAGCTTCTCCACTCCATCATATATATGAAAACATAACAAAATATTAGTGAAGTAATCATGTAATCGTTTACGAGCAAAACAAGCATAAACTTCACATGAAAAGATAGAAATAATTAGATTAAACGTTCAAGACACCAAAAGAGTTAAAACACGATAAATGTATATAAACTTGATTCAAAACCTTAATTAATAAAAGAAAAATGAAACATGAACTAAAACGAACTTGAAACATTAAATAAACACAAATTTACAAGGGATTCGAGATGTATAAATAGACGTATATCAATTACCGTTTGAACCTTGAATTTTATAACTAAAAACTTTATATACTTTAATATCTCTAAATTGTTTACGTTTTACACTCGTATAGTTTGAATCTTATTTATTTTATAAACTTTTTAAGACTCATGGATTCGTTTAAATGACATGCTAAAACTTGAAATGTCGTTAATGAATAATACGAAATAGATCATGAATAATTAATGATTATAAAACATCGTAATTATTATTAAATCAACGAAAGATAATTACGAATACGCTGGAGCATCGAAACGTCTCAGTTAACAAACGTTAAAAAAGACATAAGACGAAACTTGAAATATATTTATATATATTGATGCAGCGTTAAAACCAAACAGAAGTTCGAATCACATTGATTCAATCGAATACCGTGATGAACTTCCAAACCCTAAAAATCCCACCCAAAGGTCAGGGAAAATGAAGAGAAAAATTATTTATTATAAATTTCAAGTCTATCTCTTCAGATTACATCAACATAATATAAATAGAGTTTCAAATACGAAATGGGCCTAAAATGGGCCATGGGCCAAACACGAACCCAAAAACAAAAACATAAAAACTGACAAAAACACATAAAATGGCCCATAACTTTATTTAGGAGTTGTTTCTGGGATTCGGACAGGGGCCAAACCGCCGTAGGCGTTTGCCACAATGTGCTCCTCGTCTCAAGCTTCGAATTGACTTTTAATGGGCCTGAAATGAGCTTCGTGGGCCAAGTTATGCCCGTTTTCGTGAGCCACTTTTGGAGACACGATCATGGGCCTCCAAATATAACATGGCCTATTCTTCATTACTTGGGCCTTCATCACATATATTCATAAATAGAACCAAAAATTTAAAACGGGTCTGATATTCGGGTTTGAAAAGTAACGAATGTTACAAAGAGTAATCAGTTTAATAACAAAACCACTGCCCAAAAAGAAATATAGCAAGAGTCAACGAACGTTTGTTATAAACATTTGCAACCATTTTAAATAATAACAACGAATCAACGAATAGATTTAAATGCGCGAACGGGTCGGGCACCAGTTTTAGGTAGCATCTTAAGTAGCAATGTCACACCCCAACCAAAGGCGGCGGAACATGCCAGGATGCAACGGATGCCTAAAACACAAGACACTATTAAAGTGACAATATTTAATCAACTCATTTATTTCATAAATCAATAAACAACACATCTTATTCGTACAAACAAATTGAATACAAGTAAACATATATATTGTTCGTTTTACTAATATCCTAATAGTCTTGATAACGTTTTTCGTCAAGTTCTCGAGTCAACCAAAGTCAAACCTGTAACATTTCATAAAATAAAGTTTATCAACACAAAGGTTGGTGAGAAATAGCATATAGTATATTGTAACACCCCGGCTAAAGCGGAATACGCCCGAGTGTGACGTACAGATTGCCCAAAACAAATGTGATACTATTAAGTGACAATATTATCATTAATTAATTTAAACATCAAGTACACAAGTTTGTAACAAGAAATACAAGGAAAATACAAGAACACTTAACAACTTGTCCATTTATTAATATAACCTAAGTTCTAGTGTCTTCTCCGTTTCATCCTCTAATAATTGTACCTGTAACATATATATAAAATAAAGTCAACTAAATGAATAGTTGGTGAGTTTCCACAAGTTTTGATATATGTACATAAAAATCTACAATTCCATGAACAAGTGCAATGAGCAAGTAAGGTCCTTTCCAACTGGGATTGTGCACCAGCGTACTCAGATATGCGCAAGTAAGGTCCTTTCCAGTTGGGATTGTGCACCAACGTACTCGGATAATGAGGTCCTTTTCCACTCATAACAACAAATGTATTGAGCGCAAAGGGGGGCGTATGATCATACTATATTGAAGTAATCCATGTGCAAGTAATTTTGAGCAAGTAACAAGTAAACACACAAGTCCATGTAAGGAATTGTAGTTTGTAAATAATGAATAAACGAAATTGTAATTTGGATAGGATATATATGCTACCCCCAAAAGTAGTAAAAGAGTAAAAAGGGGGTGTGAGAAACTCACCTTGATGTTGAAGACAAACTTGAAATAAAACCGAAAGTACGTAAATGAAATCGAAGCAATTGAACGTCACGAACTAGAATTAAAAGCATAAAAATTAATATTAATTGACGACTCATAAAAAGTAGATATTCATACAAGCATTATAAGTATTTTCTAAGCGATTCCTAGAATCCTTAGTATCCAAACAATCCCACGGATTATTAAAAGTTTGACCAAAGTTTGACTTTCTGTTTACTTTGACCAAAAGGTCCAAGTTGTTGACCGTTGATTAAAAATATTGACCGTTGACCGTTGACCCTAAATGTTGACCGACGACCCGTTGGTGGCTTTTGACCAATTATCTAGACTTAAAATAATCATAAGATATTCATAGTCGCAACCTAACAATCGATCATGTAATTTTGCAGTTAATCATTTTTCATGCAACCCTATGACTAAGTCACACTTTTACCAATTTCATTTCGCACAAGTAAGACCAAACATTTAGTCAAATAATTTCAAGTTGACCAATAAAGTCAAATTCCAATATAACACAACAATCTTTGTACAAACTACAACTATTTTTACTAAATAGCATGCTGGATAAATTTGGGCAGGTCTTAAGTCACCAAAACCTATTTTTCTAACTAGTCAAAACATGCAAATAATTTACCAAATAATTCCCACAGATAATTTCAAGTATTAGGAACAACATACAATTTTCTTGTAAGTTTTCAACACTCACAAACATCATGAAAATTCATACACTACAGCAACCTATTTTCATCTACCTTATCAGCACAACAGAATGTAAATATTTATTAAAAATTCTATATATGTCCAATTGATACAAGACCAATTGGATTGGATTCCTAATTCAATTTATAACATTAAAGAAGTGGAATAACACCCATATCTATTTTCAATCTCAAGTTATACAATTTACAACACAGCTCAGAAAATTTCTCTTTCAATCAGGATTGCAACCCGATTTTGTAAATTAATAAAACCTAGTCAAACAAGGTCCAAAAATTATGATTCTTGACTTTTTGAAAACTATATTCAAATTACTTAATCATAGTATCACAAATAAATCATAAACACCAACGTATCATCAAGTTATACAATATACAATCTAAAACACAGAATCTGTCAACAAGAAGATTTAAACCAAAAGTCACATAAATCATGATTCTTATATCCTTATGATCTTTAATCATCAAGGGACCATTTTCTATAACCAAATCTCATGTATTTCATTATTTTACTGATTTCTAAAATAATATTTATGTACAAAATGTTTCCATATTTTCTTTTATGACAAGACACACAATTTATTTTAAAACCATCAACTTGATCATCTTTTTATTTCTTATGATTACATGTGTTTGGATACTCAATCCCACAATCCCAAATCAAATAAACATAAACAAAATATATATTAACCATGCTTACTTACTTGCTTGATCAATGCTATATCACTATTTGTTCCAAGAATTACCCAACTTGATTATGATATTTTGAGAGTGTTTTAGAAAAATAAAATGTATGTGTGTGTGATGTGATATGGATGGCCAAAAGGAAGAAAAAGAAAAGTTATAACCTTAATTTTTGTTTACTCATCATTAACACAATCATTAAGACATAATTAATTTTATAAATACATGTGACATGTTACATTCTATTATAAACATTTTCGTAACCATATGTTGTGTACTAGTCTTTTTGTTACTTGTCATGTAATATATCATAGGTTATGTTATTTTAATTATTCACTTCTCCTACAACATACAAGTATACAACAACTAATCATGTAGCATGTAACACAATTTCACCCACCACATATAATACATGTAACATACCATGTGTGACAAATTTACTATAACCTATCATATATTATAACATGTGTGACAAGTTTATTATTCTAGTTATCAATAACTAGTTACTCTCACTTAGGTAACCAACAACACCACTGACTCAATGTATGCATACATGACACTATATGCATAGGAGTTCATTAACTTAGTTAACAGAACTAACTGGGTTTACTGACACAGTCAACAGGATTTAACTGAAAATGTCGGGTGTCACATCGGGGATTAGAAATGTTGAATGTATATTTTATTATGGAGTTGGATATTATAATATGTTTTTATACATATATTTATAAATAAAAACCGAAAATTTAAAACGGGTCGGATTTTCGGGTTTGAAAAGTAACGAATCTTACATATATAGTAAGGAAAAGTCACAAAACTCGTATACGAAACAATAAATAAAATCAAAAACTTGGATAAAAAGATAAAATCACTGATAGAATTACGTTAGCGACACCTAGCTATAAGGGGATGCTGAATAGTCTAGGATTTTATAGTTATCGTTAATTGCATTATGTTAACGACACCTTGCTATAAGGGGTTGCCAAATAGACTAGGATTTTATAGTTCCACCAACCAAAAGCGATAAACACATAAGCATATAATCATAGAACACCAAATCGAGCAATTATTTAAGTAAAGTATACAATAACGTTTGTGGTTTAAGACTCAAGTATAAAGCATTTAGTTTGAATAAGTATAAAATGTCACCCCAAAACAAAAGATGGAAAACGAGGTATGAAAGTACTCACATTCAAGTTATAAACTTGATCGGTAAAATAACGAGTAACCGGAAGGATGAGGTTTAACAGGAAAAGTTTAGGTGAAATGAAGTCTTGTATTTCAAAGGTTGTCTATGAAGTTTTTAAATGAAATAAATGATAAGAAATGAAACAATTTAAAGTTTAAGGTTTAAAATGTAAATATTTACGAATTTATAATAATAACCCTTTAAAAATGTAAGTTTGCTCGAAACCGGGTTAAAGTATCTAACCTTAATATTTACTCAACCTATGTTAAGTAATAAGGTGGGTAAAAATGCAAGAATGCAAGTCCCTTTGGAATAAAGATACTAAAACGGGTTTTAACGAGTGTTTCGGGTTGTTGGTTTGGGTCTTGATAATTGGTCAACTTTCCAAGATAATGAATGTTATGAGATAACTCAATAAAACTTAATAAGACTTAACCAAGTATGTAGTTCTATTGTTTTAGAACTAACAACGCATGTTAAGCGAGTGTTCGGTTTTGTCGGTCCAAACTTTGTTATGAGATCAAGTTGGATCCAACATTTCCAAGTACTTAAGAAAATAATTAAAATCAGTTTGTAAACTATTTTTAAAGAAATATACAAGTCTTGATAGCTAAAAACACACTTGTGTGTCTTAAGCGAGTGAAAATCGGTTTAGTTCGGTTTGGTTCGGTTTCCATCTCAAAATAAGTTCATAGATGGTTTCCACATGCCCAAATATCAAAGAACTTATATAATAATTTGTAAATGATGAAACATAAGGTTTACAACCCAAAAGTTAACAATAAAGTCTTTAAACGAAAGTTCGGTTTGGTTCGATTTCCATCTCACAATAAGTTCATAGATGGTTTCCACATGCCCAAATATCCAAGAACTTGTATAATAATGTATAAATGAAAACACTTAAGTTTTACAACCGAAAAGTTAACAATAAAGTTTTTAAACAAAAGTTCGGTTTTCGGTTCAGATCTAGTTTTGGGTTAAGACCGAGGTTAGAATCTACAAACCCCTAACCATAGAACTCATAAAAATGATTTTAGAAACTTAAATCTAACATTAAACATGTTTAAACAACTATTTAACAAAAACTAGTAACCAAAGTTCGGTTTACGGTTTGTATCTAGTTATGGTTAAACCGTGTTTAGACTCTTCAAATCCATGGAACTTGTAAATATGACAAACAAACTAAAATGAGCAGAAGTTAAGCATGGTAAGTATGTAATAACAAGTTATATAAGTATCCATGGAACTTGTAAATATGACAAACAAACTAAAATGAGCAGAAGTTAAGCATGGTTAGTATGTAATAACAAGTTATATAAGTATATATATATATATATATATATATATATATCAAGAACACGAAGTCCTCCATGAAGCCTTGCCTTACGAGGTCCGAAACCTCACCGATCGAGACCGGAGAAGTAACTACCAAAGGTAACAAGGGGTGTATATTATATATATGTTGTACAACCATATTCAAGTATTAATAAGACTACATAAGCTAATTAAAATGAAAGGTTTAACTCGGTTTGACTTTTGGTAGTCAAACCTTCAAGAACAATAAGAAAATAACTTTAAGATCTTTGTATTTGAGAGAGATTTTGGAGATGTAGTAGGGGTAAATGAAGGGAAATGGTGGTGTATATATAGGGTAAGGATAAGGGTCAAACATGGGTGTAAATAACAAGTATTTGCATGCAAAATGGATCAAAACAAAACACAAACAAACAAAATCCGAGATGCTGGTCTGCAAGGGGATCGCGATACGTAACCATAGGGAGTATCCACCATCGCGTAGCGCGATGGGGTTGGTCATCAGCTTTTCCAAACTTTCAAAAATGACAGTTTTGGCCCCTGAAGTTGTTTTAAGTGTTTTTAACACGTTTTAAGGACCGAAAATGATGTTTTCAAGACCTGACAAGTTTAAAACAATATTGTAACATAAAAACCACCATTTTGATTATCTCAAGGGTTTCGGTTTACTAAACGGGTCGGTTTATAAGAAAACGAATATAGTAACGAAAATGAAACGGACCCAAAATTGACGAATGTCACAAGCAACTTGAGGACTCCCAAAGATGTTCCAAAGTCTCAAAGTCCCATCTCCTGCAGCTAATGCCATTGAACACCCATACGGACTCTGCAACAACAAAGAAAACGTCAAAGTATTAGGCTATTGCTAGTTACCAATTTTGACTTTGACTTTCAAAACTATTTTAACTTTCAAAACTATACCTGTGTCATGAAAAGAACTTTGGATGTATGACTTCTGAGCTCAGCTATTTTAACCACTGACGGATAATTCCATAAAGTCAAATGGTTCTGACTGAACCCGTGTGAGCTCAATAGCCCGCGCTAACGTGTGCTCCATAAAAGTGAACACACCAGGGAATCTGGGACCCGGTATTAACTGAGTTTAAGCACGGACCTTTGTGCGCGTTCTAAAACTTTATGCACCAATAATTACCACCAACTCCCGAAGCAAGATTGTTAGCCTAAAACGGGCATCACACGAGTGCCTTTATGCAGTGTAGTCCTCCAGGCAGTGGAGCCACTCGGTTCGCGAGTTAACATAACTCATTAATCGGTCCCAAATATGGAGAAGATTGTCATTTCCACCACTGGTCAGCTGTTAACCGAAAGATGACCATTTTAACCCAATACATCATTTTATACTCTTGCATGTTCTATATATACAATAAACTTTATTGTTTCACTGTTTGCTAATTAAGTGATAGAAACATCGTTACTTATATTTCAACTTGAAATTTTAGGCTATGAATTTAACTTTTATTATTTACATTCACTAACTACTAACTTTAGAAACTTATATGAAACATACAACTTGGATTTACTTTTTATCGTTTTATGCATAGTCACTTCATTTATTAAACATACTAACAGTGGCTATTTGTATACATTTTTCATATGGTTTTTTAAGTGAAATTGAACTAATTTTGGTGTTATTTTATTAATCTTGTGAAATAACATTAAAAGTGACAGAAGCTTAATCAAGCATCATGTGGTGGCGTTGATAGCCGAAAGACAAGGGTACATGCACCAATCTGCGTTGTCCCGATGGTTGAGTTTTATGTGCCTTATGTCCAAGGCTTGATGCAAAACTACTGTCGAGTAGGGGGTCTCACCGGAAGCTGCATCTCTATTCCTAAAGGGTAGAGGTAAGGCTATATACATCTTACCCTCTTCAGACCTTACCATAGATTTGCTATTGGTGGGATATACTGAGTATGATGATGATGATGATGATGATGATGATGATGATTTCATATGATTTTTTATGTTATTTCGGTTGACTTCAGTTTTTTTGAATTTAACCAAAACCGAACTGAGTTTTAAATTCAATTCCAAGTAGACAATTTCGAAGTCGGATCAGTTCGTTTTTGGATATGGAAATTTTTTTAACCGAATTCTTGATATTTGAACTCATGCCACTAAAGCAAATTTATCATGCAACTAAATTCATCATGCAAAAATTAAATTATAAAATTTTAGAATATTCATAATACATGTATATGAGATTTTAATGAGACCAAAACTATTGTTTTACCAAGTTAAAGAATAAAAAGGTAAAAAAAATAATGGAAAAAAAAGAACTTACCGACAACAATCGTTATAGCTCTGTTCTGCTTGCTTGAAATCATGACCAGAAAGTTATACGATAATTGCACTAAAATAAGCCTGCATAAAAAAGGGTAAACATTTGTCAACTTGCACCAAACGGTTTAACAACGGATCAAGGTATTGTCAAATTACCTTTTCAGCCTAATTGTGAAATGTCTTCTTTGTCGTTATCCCTTAATTGTGAAATTACCTCTGTTGCTCATCACATTCCCTAATAATAAATGAATTATAGGTCAAGTTATTCTACAAAGGAGAACAAAAATGAGAATGATGAGAATGATTTGTATCAACGCCAAAAAACCCTTAAAAAAATTATAACTCAAAATATAATAAAAAAAACGAAATGTAAAAACACAAAAATGTTTCCACCGTCTTTCTCGTTCTCATAAAACACACACACACACACTGGTAAGTGAAAAAAGTCGACGTGTCTTTTTGTTTATCATTGTATTCTGTGTTTATTTTCGTCATTGATTGTGTCTTTTTTCCTTGACATTGTGTTTTTTTTTCTTTATATTGTGTTATATTACTCAACATTGTGCTATATTTTGTTCGCAATTGTGTTATATTTTGCGATTTATTGTGTCTTTGATCTCACCACCGTGTCTTTTCGTCAATTTTCTTTTAATTTTTTTGTATTTTTTTAATATGAATGATGGCGGAAACATTTTAGTATTTTTATTTTTTTCGTTTTTTATATATATATATTGAGTTATGATATTTTTTATTATTATTTTTTTTGAATTTATTTTAAGGGGTTTTTTTATGTGATCAAAAATCTTTCTCACACTTCTCATTTTTGTCTCCCTTTGTATTTTAACTTTTATCAATGAATTATTATATAAAGTTAATATCATACTGTAGTTAATTAATTTTGCATTATTATATGTAATTAATGTAGTTATTAAATAATAGTTAACATTGCCATAATAATAATAATAATAATAATAATAATAATAATAAGTAATTTTAGAAAGGGTAAAACTTTATCAACTTGCATCAAACAGTTTAACAATGGATAAAGGTATTGCAAAATTACTTTTTCTGCCCAAATAATGAAATGTCTTCTTTGTCCCTAATTGTGAAATTACCTCCATTGTCCATCACTTCTCCTTAATAGTAAATGCATTATTATATGAACTAAATTATAATGTAGTTAATTAATTGTGCATTATTATATGCAATTAATTGGTTATTAAATAATAATTATAATTGACCAAAAGACAATAAACATTTTGTATCTTAAAGATTCAAAAGTAATTCAAAAGTAATTCAAAAGGGGTAAAGTTTTGTCAACCTACACCAAACGGTTTAACAACGTATCAAGGTATTTTCAAATTATCCTTTCTACCTAATTGTGAAATATCTTCTTTGGCCTTGTACTTTAATTGTGAAATTTTCTTTTTTGTCCATCATTTTCCTTAATAAAATATGCATTATTGTATGAACTTAATATCATAATATAGTTAATTAATTGTGCATTATTATATGTAATTAATGTAGTTATTAATAATAATTAACATGGACAAAAAGATAATAAACTTTTGTATCCTCAAAAGATTCAAAAGTAATTTTATAAATTGTACAACTTTATCTACTTGCACCAAACACTTTAACACCGCATCAAGATATTGACAAAGTACTTTTTCCGCCCAATTGTGAAATATCTTTAGATATTTGTGTATTTTTATTATTTATATTAAATATTAATAATTATTATCATTAAAAATGCATTATTATATGAACTTAATACCACAATGTAGTTAATTAATTGTGCATTATTATATGTAATTAATGTAGTCATTAAATAATAATTATCATCGGTAAAAGACAAAAAAACTTTATTTTTTATCAACTTGCACCAAACGCTTTAACAATGGATCAAGGTATTGCCAAATTATTTTTTATGCCAATTGTGAAATATATTCTTTGTCTTTGTTCCTTAATTGTGAAATTACCTCCATCGCCCATCACTCATCCTTAATAATAAATTCATTATTTTATGAACTTAATTATAATGTAGTTAATTAATTGTGCATTATTATATGTAATTAATGTAGTTATCTATCTAAATATTTAAAGCAAAATCATTCTTCCACATGTCATTCAACTAGAGTAGCCAACTAGGATGTCAACTAATTCTATTACCTTTTTAAGAATTATTAACAAAGTTACAAATGTAACTTTTTAATGTTTTATAAAATGGGTTTTTTAGATATTTATGAATTATAAAATTTTATATATCATTATTTACATCATATGAATCCAAAAGGTATGTTATTACATATATTATTAAATATAACCTTTTTTTGTTGTATTTTTTTAACCACCCGTATATTACACGGGCTATTCCTAGTTAAATAATAATTATCATTGGCTAAAAGACAATAAATCTTTTGTATTCTCAAATGATTCAAAAGTAATTTCAGAAAGGGTAGAGCTTTGTCAACTTTTACCAAACAATTTATTAACGAATCAAAGCATTGCCAAATTACTTTTTATACTCAATTGTATTTTCTTTGTTTTTGTCTCTTAATTTTGAAATTACCTCCATTACCATCACTCTTTTCTTAAGAATAAATGCATTATTATATGAACTTAATAACATAGTGTAGTTAATTAATTGTGTATTATTACATGCAATTATTGAAGTTATTAAAAATAAGTATTATTGACTAAAATACAATTTTTTTTGTATCATTAAAGGATTCAAAATTAATTTCAGAAAGGGTAAAACTTTATCAACTTGCAGCAAACGCTTTAACAATGGATCAAAGTATTGTCAAATTACTTTATTACTAACTGGTCGTGTAAGGTTAAAATGTTTGGCGGGTAGTCTAAACTCAAAACTAAACGATATAGAATCCAGTCGAGTTCAAAGTCTCTTTTCAGATAAACCGTAAACCTTAAAACTAAAAGGACCGTTTATGCAACATTCCCGAAATGATCGAAACTGAAGCTTCTTCGTTCGTTCTATAAATTTCCCGAGGGCCTTGGAAGTGCGAGTACGAGTACGAGTACGAGCAGTAGAGCTATAGAGACCTGCTTGAATGAATGAATGAATGATCACCATATCAAGCTTCGGTTTCTTCTTCAATTAAATCACTACAATCAACCTTCTAATTCAAAACCTAATTCCGTACAGTTATCATCTCACTAGCAGTTACAGAAGCAAAATTCGCAGTAATTTTGCCCTAGGATTCAATTTCAATTTCAATTACAATTACAGTGGCGGTTCGTGTTCGCTTCAATAGCGTTTGAGAGTGAAGCTAGGGTTTATTACGTCATGAGTCCAATTCAGAATTTCGCTCGCCATCTCATGGAGCCTGATTTACGTAATTATTCTATTATTATTATTATTATTATTCTATTAACACACGCACACGACGTAGTTTTAATAGTTGTTGAAACTGAAATTATATTATCTGTTTGTTAATTCTTCATTTGGATTGTCAGTTCTGTACGTGTGTGATTTTTGAGTTGATCAAATTAACACACACTCACACAAATGATGAAAGTTTTGAGACGATTAATTGAGTTAATATTTAGTAATTAGTAATGTGTTTCGTAGCCCTAGATTCACGAAAATTGAATTGCTATATTAATTTGTTACTGGAAGAAAATGAATAATTTAAAGTGATGATTAGAAGGTTTTGAGATGATTATTTTTGAGTTTAATGTTTTAATAATTAGTTTACATGTAGTAATAAATTTGTAACTGGAAGAAAATGAATAATTCAAAAGTATTGATAAGAAGTTTTTGAGATGATTATTTGAGTTTTATATCTTAGTAATTTGTTTTGTAGCCCTAGTTTCACTAAACTAATTGCTCTATAGGAATTTGTAGAAGTTGTTACCAATTTTAATTTAGTTTCATGTAATAAACTAGGACACTAGAAGGAAATGTATTATTTAAAGTGATGATAAGAAGGCTTGATGATGGTTGCATGATTGTGTTCTGTGATTAGATAGTTTGTTTTAACTTTGTATGATATATAAAGTAAGTGTGTTCTGATTTATTGTTTTTCTATATGTGACAGCTATTCAAAATAGGCTTCAAATGGTAATGGAGGTTAGGGATAGTTTGGAGATTACGCACACAGGGGAGTACTTAAATTTTCTAAAGTGTTACTTCCGACCATTTTCTGGGATTCTGTGTAATCTAACAAAGCCGCAGTTTACGGACAGCCCGGAGCATAAGTTGCGAAACATTATTATTGAAATCCTTAATCGACTACCTCATAGTGAAGTGCTAAGGCCTTTTGTTCAAGAGTTGTTAAAAGTCGCAATGCATGTTCTTACCACCGATAACGAGGATAATGGTTTGATTTGCATTCGCATTATATTTGATCTTTTGAGGAATTTCAGACCAACCCAGGAGACTGAAGTGCAGCCTTTCCTTGACTTTGTGTGTAAGATTTACCAGAACTTTAGGCTCACAGTTAGCCATTTCTTTGAAAGTGGTGCAATTGTGGCTCCAGCAATGCCACCACCATCATCAATGTCAGCGTTACCCTCTCTTGGTGGTGATGATGTAAAGCCAATGGACATTTCAGATCCAGTTGGATCTGCAACTACCTCAAGCACTGGGTCGGGGCAACTTAATCCAAGTACCAGGTCGTTTAAGATTGTGACAGAGAGTCCCTTGGTGGTTATGTTTCTCTTTCAGTTGTATAACCGGCTTGTTCAGACTAATATCCCTCAGTTATTGCCATTGATGGTTTCTGCTATCTCAGTCCCGGGTCCTGACAAGGTTCCACCACATTTAAAGACCCACTTCACAGAGCTAAAAGGGGCTCAAGTTAAGGTATCTTGGGATCTTCTTTGTGTTCATCCTTCCTAACTTATATATGAAGCATTATATCTCTCGTATTATCACGCATACTTATCTGATTCTGGACCTATTGGTGCAGACGGTCTCGTTCCTGACTTACCTTTTGAAGAGCTTTGCTGATTATATCAGGCCACATGAAGAAAGTATATGCAAAAGCATTGTGAACCTGCTTGTGACTTGTTCAGACTCTGTTTCCATTAGAAAGGTGATAGCATGACCTATATATGTTTATCCTTAATTTACTGCTTCTTACATTGTTTGTGAACTAACATATATACTTATCACATGCAGGAATTATTGATAGCATTAAAACATGTCCTTGGAACGGATTTTAAGAGGGGCTTATTTCGTCTGATTGATACACTCTTGGAAGAGAGGTAACACTGATATTTTGTAAATAGTTTGCTTGCTAATTTTGTTTTCTGATTTTCTTTGCCATTTTTTAAGTTCCACAATGTCATTGTATATGGGCTCTTCAATTAAAAGGTTTTCACATATTTTGATAAAAGCTAATTCTTTTACTGACCTACCTTTTTGTAAAAAACTTAATGGAACATATAATATTTCTTTCTTTTGAACAGTTCGATTGATAGCTATCAAACATCTAAAATTCGTTTTTTAAAGGGAATATTTCATATATACCCATATGAACTTGTAAAATATCATGTATATCTAACCCAAACTTAAAATATCATGTCTTTAAAAGCTAAAGTATCGTATTTACCCATTTCATGAAAATAATTCAAGTAATGGCCATTCTACTCTTATTTTGAAGCTTTACTAAAATATCATATCTTTCCTTTATTTCATTAAAAACAATTTAGAATATAATCACGCCACCATTATCTTTCTCAAAACATTAAGATTAATTTCGTATTTACCCTATACGTTTTTATTTTTCTTTTTAGTTTGTAGCGGTATATATGAAATTTTCCCTCTAATAAAATTAAAAGTTCTTGTGAGCCACTATTGCTAATAAGCAACTATGCACTCCATCTGTTTTAATAAGATTGCAGACACTTATTTTACGTAATTCTATTCTATTTTAGCTCTTTAGTTCCCAAATCTATGCTACCATGTCACCAACTTATGGTAAAGATGGCAATGGGTGAATAGGTTATTTTTCAATGGACATGCCACCAAATATTGCAAATTTTCTCGACACCCTAAAAGAAAGTATTGTAACTTTTATGAGATAAAGGATGCATGACTTTAATTAGAAAACTAATTATAAAAGGCGAAATCAATGCAACGGGATACTGGTTCTGCCCATTCAGGACATATGTGAAAGAGAGCTGCTGATTTTAATAAAACGACTTGCTTTTAATTTCTTTAGATAATGTTTTGCATTCAACGTAATGTTCATTTGATTAGTTTGTTAACTATATTAGGGTTCTTGTGGGAATTGGCCGGGCTTGTTTTGAGACACTGAGGCCATTGGCATACAGTCTCTTGGCAGAAATTGTGCATCATGTTCGGGGAGATCTCTCATTGTCCCAGGTTTGCAGTTTGTTTTGAGACACTGAGTTCGGCAAATAAATTATCGTTCTGTCGATTGCCTGTATGCATTTATCATCTTAACTTTTACTTTATCTACAAACAGATATGTTAAATAGTAATTACACAAATGGAAAGATCACTGTTCAATGTAGTAGAGAATGTATCCACTCAATGTTCTTTTTAGACCATGGCCTTTGTGAGGTATAAGTGAACAGCATAAGAGACTATTGTAACGTGTGATGCAGATACATAGGAGGAAGGCGTATGCACTTTGAAATAATTAGTTGATTACTATCAGTATGCAGCAGAACATAATGTATAGAATAACTAGTTGATTAAAACACATTTACTATCTTGGATAGCTGGTTGTATATGTACTTCTTTCAGTTTGGCTGTTCTAATCTGTTTTCTAGAAGTGTTAACATGGTTTACTTTGTATACATTCTAAGTCCATTATTTTGTATACTATCTTGGATAGCTGGTTGTATACTTATCAATGTTGATGCATTTATAACTGATGAGTTGTTATGTGCTGTTTTCTTCATTTCATGTGCTACATGTCTTACTATCGTGTTATCATTTTGTCGCAGCTGTCACGAATTATCTACTTGTTTTCGAGTAATATGCATGACGCTTCATTATCTCTCAGCATCCACACCACAT